>NW_027508050.1:0-88527 GCF_051348905.1 Ranitomeya variabilis
CCATCACCACCCATAATCCCGCCCTCCCACCCCATCACCACCCATAATCCCACCCCTCACCCCTTTACCACACATAATCCCACCCTCCCGCCCCATCAACACCCATAATCCCGCCCCCACCCCATCACCACCCATAATACCACCCCCCACCCCATTACTACCCATAATACCGCCCTACCACCCCATTACCACTAATAATCCCGCCCCCCACCCCATCACCACCCATAATCCAGCCCCCCCACCCCATCACCACCCATAATCCAGCCCCCTACCCCATCACCACCCATAATCCCGCCCCCCACCCCATCACCACCCATAATCCAGCCCCCTACCCCATCACCACCCATAAACCCGCTCCCCACCCCATCACCACCCATAATCCCGCCCTCCCACTCCATCACCACCCATAATCCCGTCCCCCACCCCATCACCACCCATGAGACATCACCACCCATAATCCCACCGCCGACCCCATCACCACCCATAATCCCGCCCCCCACCCCATCACCACCCATAATCCCGCCCCTCACCCCTTTACCACACATAATCCCGCCCTCCCGCCCCATCAACACCCATAATCCAGCCCCCACCCCTTCACCACCAATAATCCCGCCCCCCACCCAATCACCCCCCATAATCCCGCCTCCCACCCCATCATCACCCATAATACCGCCCCCACCCCATTACCACCCATAATCCCGCCCTCCCACCCCATTACCACCAATAATCCCGCCCCCACCCCATCACCACCCATAATCCCGCCCCCACCCCATCACCACCCATAATCCAGCCCCCCACCCCATCACCACCCATAATCCCGCCCCCACCCCTTTACCACCCATAATCCCGCCCTTCCACCCCATCACCACCCATAATCCCGCCCCCCCACCCCATCAACACCCATAAACCCGCCACACACCCCATCACCACCCATAATCCCGCCCCCACACCCCATCATTACCCATAATCCCGCCCCCACACCCCATCATTACCCATAATCCCACCCCCCCTACCCCATCATTACCCATAATCCCGCCCTCCAACCCCATCATTACCCATAATCCCGCCCCCCCTACCCCATCATTACCCATAATCCCGCCCTCCAACCCCATCACCACCCATATTCCCGCCCCCCACCCCATCACCACCCATAAAACATCGTCACCCATAATCCCGCCCCCCACCCCATTACTACACATAATCCTGCCCTCCCACCCCATTACCACCAATCATCCCGCCCCCCACCCCATCACCACCCATAATCCCGCCCCCACCCCATCCCCACCAATAATCCCGCCCACACCCCATCACCACCCATAATCCCGCCCCCCCACCCCATCACCACTCATAATCCCGCCCCCCCACCCCATCATTACTCATAATCCCGCCCCTTACCCCATCACCACCCATAATCCCGCCCCTCACCCCTTTACCACCCATAATCCCGCCCTCCCACCCCATTACCACCAATAATCCCGCCCCCCACCCCATCACCACCCATAATACCGCCCCCACACCCCATCATTACCCATAATCCCGCCCCCCACCCCATCATTACCCATAATCCCGCCCTCCAACCCCATCACCACCCATAATCCCGCCCCCCACCCATCACCACCCATAAAACATCATCACGCATAATCCCGCCTCCCACCTCATCACTACCCATAATCCCGCCCCCCACCCCATTACCACCCATAATCCCGCCCCTTACCCCATCACAACCCATAATCCCGCCCCTCACCCCTTTACCACCCATAATCCCGCCCTCCCACTCCATTACCACCAATAATCCCGCCCCCCACCCCATCACCACCCATAATCCCGCCCCCCACCCCATCACCACCCATGATCCCACCACCCCACCCCATCACCACCCATAATCCCGCCCCCCACCCCTTCACCACCCATAATCCCGCCACCCCACCCCTTCACCACCCATAATCCTGCCCCCCACCCCTTTACCACCCATAATCCCACTCTCCCACCCCATCACCACCCATAATCCCGCCCCCCCACCCCATCAACACCCATAATCCAGCCCCCACCCCTTCACCACCAATAATCCCGCCCCCCCCATCACCACCCATAATACCGCCCCCACCCCATTACCACCCATAATCGCGCCCTCCCACCCCATTACCACCAATAATCCTGCCCCCACCTCATCACCACCCATAAACCAGCCCCCCAACCCCATCACCACCCATAATCCCGCCCCCCACCCCTTCACCACCCATAATCCCGCCACCCCACCCCTTCACCACCCATAATCCTGCCCCCCACCCCTTTACCACCCATAATCCCACTCTCCCACCCCATCACCACCCATAATCCCGCCCCCCCACCCCATCAACACCCATAATCCAGCCCCCACCCCTTCACCACCAATAATCCCGCCCCCCCCCATCACCACCCATAATACCGCCCCCACCCCATTACCACCCATAATCACGCCCTCCCACCCCATTACCACCAATAATCCTGCCCCCACCTCATCACCACCCATAAACCAGCCCCCCAACCCCATCACCACCCATAATCCCGCAATCCCACCCCATCACCACCCATAATCCCGCCCTCCCACCCCATCACCACCCATAATCCCGTCCCGCACCCCATCACCACCCATAAACCTGCCACCCACCCCATCACCACCCATAATCCCGCCCCCACACCCCATCATTACCCATAATCCCGCCCCCCCACCCCATCATTATCCATAATCTCGCCCTCCAACCCCATCTCCACCCATAATCCCACCCCCCACCCCATCACCACCCATAAAACATTATCACGCATAATCTCGCCCCCCACCCCATCACCATCCATAATCCCGCCCTCCCACCCCATCGCCACCCATAATTCCGCCCCCCACCCCATTACCACCCATAATCCCGCCCCTTACCCCATCACCACCCATAATCCCGCCCCTCACCTTTTTACCACCAATAATCCCCCGCCCCCCACCCCATCAACACTCATAATCCCGCCCCCACCCCATCCCACCAATAATTCCGCCCACACCCCATCACCACCCATAATCCCGCCCCTCCACCCCATCACCACTCATAATCCCGCCCCCCCACCCCATCACCACCCATAATCCCGATCCCCACCCCATCACCACCCATGATCCCGCCCCCCACCCCATCACCACCCATGATCCCACCACCCCACCCCATCACCACCCATAATCCCGCCCCCCACCGCTTCACCACCCATAATCCCGCCACCCCACCCCTTCACCACCCATAATCCTGCCCCCCACCACCACCCATAATCCCGCCCCCCCACCCCATCACCACCCATAATCCCGCCCCCCCACCCCTTCACCACCAATAATCCCACCCCCCTTCCCATCACCACCCATAATCCCGCCTCCCACCCCTTTACCACCAATAATCACGACCCCCCCACGCCATCACCACCCATAATATCGCCCCCCCACCCCATAACCACCAATAATCCCGCCCCCCCACCCCTTCACCACCCATAATCCTGCCCCCACTACTTCACCACCCATAAAGACTGCCCACTCACCCCATCACCACCCATAATCCCGCCCCCCACCCCATCACCACTCATAATCCCACCACCCCACCCCATCACCTCCCATAATCCCGCCCTCCACCCCTTAACCACCCATAATCCCGCCACCCCACCCCTTCACCACGAATAATCCCACCACCCCATCCCTTCACCACCCATATTCCCGCCACCCCACCCCTTCACCATGAATAATCCCGCCACCCCACCCCTTCATTACCCATAATCCCGCCCCCCACCTCTTTACTACCCATAATCCCGCCCCCCACCCCATCACCACCCATAATCCCGCCCCCCACCCCATCACCACCCATAATCCCGCTCCCCCACCCCATCACCACCCATAATCCCACCACCATCCCATCAACACCCATAATCCCGCCCCCCACCCCTTCACCACCAATAATTCCGCCCCCCACCCCATCACCACCCATAAACGCGCCCCCCACCCCATCACCACCCATAATCCCACCCCCCCACTCCTTCACCACCCATAATCCCGCCCCCACCCCTTCACCACCCATAATCCCTCCCCCCCACCCCATCACCACTCATAATCCCTCGCCCCACCCCATCACCACCCATAATCCCGCCCTCCCACCCCATCACCACCCATAATCCCGCCCCCCACCCCATCATTACCCATAATCCCACCCTCCCAGTCCATCACCACCCATAATACCGCCCCCCACCCAATCACCACCCATAAAACATCACCACCCATAATGATGCCGCTCACGCCATCACCACCCATATTCCCGCCCCCCACTCCATCACCACCCTTAATCCCGCCCCCACCCCATCACCACCCATAATAACACCCCCCACCCCATCACCACCCATAATCCCGCCCCTCACCCCATCACCACCCATAATCCCGCCCCTCACCCCTTTACCACACATAATCCCGCCCTCCCGCCCCATCAACACCCATAATCCCGCTCCCACCCCTTCACCACCAATAATTCCACCCCCCACCCCATTACCACCCATAATACCGCCCTCCCACCCCATCACCACCCATAAAATCACCACCCATAATCCCGCCCTCCCACCCCATCACCACCCATAATCCCGCCCTTCCACCCCATCACCACCCATAATCCCGCCCTCCCACCCCATCACCACCCATAAGAATCACCACCCATATTCCCGCCCCCCACCCCATCACCACCCATAATCCCACCCTCCCACCCCATCACCAAACAGAATCCGGCCCCCCACCCTTTCACCCCCCATAATCCGGCCCCCCACCCCATCACCACCCATAATCTCGCCCCCCACCCCATCACCACCCATAATCCTGCCCCCCACCCCATCACCACCCATAATCCCGCCCCCCACCCCATCACCACCCATAATACCACCTTCCCACCCCATCACCACCCGTAATCCCGCCCCCGCCACCCCATCACCACCCATAATCCCGCCCCCCACCCCATCACCACCATAATCCCGCCCTCCCACTCCATCACCCACCCATAATCCTTCCCCCCACCCCATCACCACCCATAAAACATCACCACCCATAATCCTGCCGCCCACCCATCACCACCCAGAATCCTGCCCTCCCGCCCCCATCAACACCCATAATCCAGCCCCCACCCCTTTAACCACACATAATCCCGCCCTCCCACCCCATCAACACCCATAATCCAGCCCCCACCCCATCACCACCCATAATCCACCCCCACCCCATCACGACCCATAATCCCGCCCCTCACCCTTTACCACACATATCCACCCTCTTGCCCCATCAACACCCATAATCCAGCCCCCACCCCTTCACCACCCATAATACCGCCCCCAACCCATTACCACCCATAATCCCGCCCCCCACCCCAACACCACCCATAATACCGCCCCCCACCCCATCCCCACCAATAATACCACCCACACCCATCACCACCCATAATCCCTCCCCCACCCCATCACCACTCATTATCCCGCCCCTTCACCCCATCACCACCCATAATCCGCCCCCACCCCATCACCACCATAATCCCGCCCCCACACCCCATCATTACCCATAATCCCGCCCCCCACCCCATCATTACCCATAATCCCGCCCTCCAACCCCATCACCACCATAATCCCCGCCCCCCACCCCCTCACCACCCATAAAACATCACCACCCATAATCCCGCCCCTCACCCCTTTACCACCCATAATCCCGCCCCTCACCCCTTTAACCACCATAATCCCGCCCTCCCACCCCATTACCACAATAATCCTGCCCCACCCCATCACCACCCATAATCCCGCCCCCCACCCCATCCCACCAATAATCCCGCCCACACCCCATCACCACCCATAATCCCGCCCCCCACCCCATTACCACCCATAATCCCGCCCCTTACCCCATCACCACCCATAATCCCGCCCCTCACCCCTTTACACACATAATCCCGCCCTCCCGCCCCATCAACACCCATAATCCAGCCCCCACCCTCACCACCAATAATCCCGCCCCCCACCCAATCACCCCGCCATAATCCCGCCTCCCACCCCATCATCACCCATAATACCGCCCCCACCCCATTACCACCCATAATCCCGCCCTCCCACCCCATTACAACCAATAATCCCGCCCCCACCCCATCACCACCCATATCCCGCCCCCACCCCATCACCACCCATAATCCAGCCCCCACCCCATCACCACCCATAATCCCGCCCCCACCCCTTTACCACCCATAATCCCGCCCTTCCACCCCATCACCACCCATAATCCCGCCCCCCCACCCCATCAACACCCATAAACCCGCCACACCCCCATCACCACCCATAATCCCGCCCCCACACCCCACTATACCCATAATCCCGCCCCACCCCCATCATTACCCATAATCCCACCCCCCCTACCCATCATTACCCATAATCCCGCCCTCCAACCCCATCATTACCCATAATCCCCGCCCCCCCTACCCCATCATTACCCATAATCCCGCCCTCCAACCCCATCACCACCCATATTCCCGCCCCACCCCATCACCACCCATAAACATCGTCACCCATAATCCCGCCCCCCACCCCATACTACACATAATCCTGCCCTCCCACCCCATTACCACCAATCATCCCGCCCCCCACCCCATCACCACCCATAATCCCGCCCCCCACCCCATCCCCACCAATATCCCGCCCACACCCCATCACCACCCATAATCCCGCCCCCCCACCCCATCACCACTCATAATCCCGCCCCCCCACCCCATCATTACTCATAATCCGCCCCTTACCCCATCACCACCCATAATCCCGCCCCTCACCCCTTTACCACCCATAATCCCGCCCTCCCACCCCATTACCACCAATAATCCCGCCCCCCACCCCATCACCACCCATAATACGCCCCCACACCCCATCATTAACATAATCCCGCCCCCCACCCCATCATTACCCATATACCCGCCCTCTAACCCCATCACCACCCATAATCCAGCCCCCCACCCATCACCACCCATAAAACATCATCACGCATAATCCCGCCTCCCACCTCATCACTACCCATAATCCCGCCCCCCACCCCATTACCACCCATAATCCCGCCCCTTACCCCATCACAACCCATAATCCCGCCCCTCACCCCTTTACCACCCATAATCCCCGCCCTCCCACTCCATTACCACCAATAATCCCGCCCCCCACCCCATCACCACCCATAATCCCGCCCCCCACCCATCACCACCCATGATCCCACCACCCCACCCCATCACCACCCATAATCCCCGCCCCCCACCCCTTCACCACCCATAATCCCGCCACCCCACCCCTTCACCACCCATAATCCTGCCCCCCACCCCTTTACCACCCATAATCCCACTCTCCCACCCATCACCACCCATAATCCCGCCCCCCACCCCATCAACACCCATAATCCAGCCCCCACCCCTTCACCACCAATAATCCCGCCCCCCCATCACCACCCATAATACCGCCCCCACCCATTACCACCCATAATCGCGCCCTCCCACCCCATTACCACCAATAATCCTGCCCCCACCTCATCACCACCCATAAACCAGCCCCCCAACCCCATCACCACCCATAATCCGCCCCCACCCCTTCACCACCCATAATCCGCCACCCCACCCCTTCACCACCCATAATCCTGCCCCCCACCCCTTTACCACCCATATCCCACTCTCCCACCCCATCACCACCCATAATCCCGCCCCCCCACCCCATCAACACCCATAATCCAGCCCCCCACCCCTTCACCACCAATAATCCCGCCCCCCCATCACCACCCATATACCATACCCCCACCCCATTACCACCCATAATCGCGCCCTCCCACCCCATTACCACCAATAATCCTGCCCCCACCTCATCACCAACCCATAAACCAGCCCCAACCCCATCACCACCCATATCCCGCAATCCCACCCCATCACCACCCATAATCCCGCCCTCCCACCCCATCACCACCCATAATCCCGTCCCGCACCCCATCACCACCATAAACCTGCCACCCACCCCATCACCACCCATAATCCCGCCCCCACACCCCATCATTACCCATAATCCCGCCCCCCCACCCCATCATTATCCATAATCTCGCCCTCCAACCCCATCTCCACCCATAATCCCACCCCCCACCCCATCACCACCCATAAAACATTATCACGCATAATCTCGCCCCCCACCCCATCACCATCCATAATCCGCCCTCCCACCCCATCGCCACCCATAATTCCCGCCCCCCACCCCATTACCACCATAATCCCCGCCCCTTACCCCATCACCACCCATAATCCCGCCCCTCACCTTTTTACCACCAATATCCCCCGCCCCCCACCCCATCAACACTCATAATCCCGCCCCCACCCCATCCCACCAATAATCCGCCCACACCCCATCACCACCCATAATCCCGCCCCTCCACCCCATCACCACTCATAATCCCGCCCCCCCACCCCATCACCACCCATAATCCCGATCCCCACCCCATCACCACCCATGATCCCGCCCCCACCCCATCACCACCCCATCACCACCCATGATCCCACCACCCCCCATCACCACCCATAATCCCGCCCCCCACCGCTTCACCACCCATAATCCCGCCACCCCACCCCTTCACCACCCATAATCCTGCCCCCCACCACCACCCATATCCCGCCCCCCCACCCCATCACCACCCATAATCCCGCCCCCCCACCCCTTCACCACCAATAATCCCACCCCCCTTCCCATCACCACCCATAATCCCGCCTCCCACCCCTTTACCACCAATAATCACGACCCCCCACGCCATCACCACCCATAATATCGCCCCCCCACCCCATAACCACCCATAATCCCGCCCCCCCACCCCTTCACCACCCATAATCCTGCCCCCACTACTTCACCACCCATAAAGACTGCCCACTCACCCCATCACCACCCATAATCCCGCCCCCCACCCCATCACCACTCATAATCCCACCACCCCACCCCATCACCTCCCATAATCCCGCCCTCCACCCCTTAACCACCCATAATCCCGCCACCCCACCCCTTCACCACGAATAATCCCACCACCCCATCCCTTCACCACCCATATTCCCGCCACCCCACCCCTTCACCATGAATAATCCCGCCACCCCACCCCTTCATTACCCATAATCCCGCCCCCCACCTCTTTACTACCCATAATCCCGCCCCCCACCCCATCACCACCCATAATCCCGCCCCCCACCCCATCACCACCCATAATCCCGCTCCCCCACCCCATCACCACCCATAATCCCACCACCATCCCATCAACACCCATAATCCCGCCCCCCACCCCTTCACCACCAATAATTCCGCCCCCCACCCCATCACCACCCATAAACGCGCCCCCCACCCCATCACCACCCATAATCCCACCCCCCCACTCCTTCACCACCCATAATCCCGCCCCCACCCCTTCACCACCCATAATCCCTCCCCCCCACCCCATCACCACTCATAATCCCTCGCCCCACCCCATCACCACCCATAATCCCGCCCTCCCACCCCATCACCACCCATAATCCCGCCCCCCACCCCATCATTACCCATAATCCCACCCTCCCAGTCCATCACCACCCATAATACCGCCCCCCACCCAATCACCACCCATAAAACATCACCACCCATAATGATGCCGCTCACGCCATCACCACCCATATTCCCGCCCCCCACCCCATCACCACCCTTAATCCCGCCCCCACCCCATCACCACCCATAATAACACCCCCCACCCCATCACCACCCATAATCCCGCCCCTCACCCCATCACCACCCATAATCCCGCCCCTCACCCCTTTACCACACATAATCCCGCCCTCCCGCCCCATCAACACCCATAATCCCGCTCCCACCCCTTCACCACCAATAATTCCACCCCCCACCCCATTACCACCCATAATACCGCCCTCCCACCCCATCACCACCCATAATCCCACCCTCCCACCCCATCACCACCCATAATCCCGCCCTCCCACCCCATCACCACCCATAATCCCGCCCTTCCACCCCATCACCACCCATAATCCCGCCCTCCCACCCCATCACCACCCATAAGAATCACCACCCATATTCCCGCCCCCCACCCCATCACCACCCATAATCCCACCCTCCCACCCCATCACCAAACAGAATCCGGCCCCCCACCCTTTCACCCCCCATAATCCGGCCCCCCACCCCATCACCACCCATAATCTCGCCCCCCACCCCATCACCACCCATAATCCTGCCCCCCACCCCATCACCACCCATAATCCCGCCCCCCACCCCATCACCACCCATAATACCACCTTCCCACCCCATCACCACCCGTAATCCCGCCCCCGCCACCCCATCACCACCCATAATCCCGCCCCCCACCCCATCACCACCCATAATCCCGCCCTCCCACTCCATCACCACCCATAATCCTTCCCCCCACCCCATCACCACCCAGAATCCTGCCCTCCCGCCCCATCAACACCCATAATCCAGCCCCCACCCCTTTACCACACATAATCCCGCCCTCCCACCCCATCAACACCCATAATCCAGCCCCCACCCCATCACCACCCATAATCCCACCCCCCACCCCATCACGACCCATAATCCCGCCCCTCACCCCTTTACCACACATAATCCCACCCTCTTGCCCATCAACACCCATAATCCAGCCCCCACCCCATCACCACCCATAATACCGCCCCCAACCCATTACCACCCATAATCCCGCAACCCACCCCATCACCACCCATAATACCGCCCCCCACCCCATCCCCACCAATAATACCACCCACACCCCATCACCACCCATAATCCCGCCCCCCCACCCCATCACCACTCATAATCCCGCCCCTTCACCCCATCACCACCCATAATCCCGCCCCCCACCCCATCACCACCCATAATCCCGCCCCCACACCCCATCATTACCCATAATCCCGCCCCCCCACCCCATCATTACCCATAATCCCGCCCTCCAACCCCATCACCACCCATAATCCCGCCCCCCACCCCATCACCACCCATAAAACATCACCACCCATAATCCCGCCCCTCACCCCTTTACCACCCATAATCCCGCCCCTCACCCCTTTACCACCCATAATCCCGCCCTCCCACCCCATTACCACCAATAATCCTGCCCCCACCCCATCACCACCCATAATCCCGCCCCCCACCCCATCCCCACCAATAATCCCGCCCACACCCCATCACCACCCATAATCCCGCCCCCCACCCCATTACCACCCATAATCCCGCCCCTTACCCCATCACCACCCATAATCCCGCCCCTCACCCCTTTACCACCCATAATCCCGCCGTCCCACCCCATTACCCGCCCCCCACCCCATCACCATTCATAATACCGCCCCCCACCCTATCCTCACCAATAATACCGCCCACAACCATCACCACCCATAATAATCATCACCACCCCATCACCACCCATAATCCTGCCCCCCACCTTATCACTACCCATAATCCTGCCCCCTTACCTTATCACCACCCATAATCCCGCCCCATCACTCCTTCACCACCCATAATCCCTCCCCCCACCCCATCACCACCCATAATCCCGCCCCCCACCCCTTTACCACCCATAATCCCACTCTCCCACCCCATCAACACCCATCCCGCACCCACCCCTTTACCACCCATAATCCTGCCCTCCCTCCCCATCACCACCCATAATCCCGCCCTCCCACCCCATCACCACCCATAATCCCGCCCCTCACCTCTTTACCACACATAATCAAACCCTCCCGCCCCATCAACACCAATAATCCCGCCCCCCACCCCATCACCACCCATAATCCAGCCCCCCCCACCCCATCACCACCCATAATCCAGCCCCCTACCCCATCACCACCCATAATCCCGCCCCCCACCCCATCACCACCCATAATCCCACCCCTCACCCCTTTACCACACATAATCCCACCCTCCCGCCCCATCAACACCCATAATCCCGCCCCCACCCCATCATCACCCATAATACCACCCCCCACCCCATCACCACCCATAATCCCACCCCTCACCCCTTTACCACACATAATCCCACCCTCCCGCCCCATCAACACCCATAATCCCGCCCCCCACCCCATCACCACCCATAATCCAGCCCCCCCACCCCATCACCACCCATAATCCAGCCCCCTACCCCATCACCACCCATAATCCCGCCCCCCACCCCATCACCACCCATAATCCCACCCCTCACCCCTTTACCACACATAATCCCACCCTCCCGCCCCATCAACACCCATAATCCCGCCCCCACCCCATCATCACCAATAATACCACCCCCCACCCCATTACTACCCATAATACCGCACTACCACCCCATTACCACCAATAATCCCGCCCCCCACCCCATCACCACCCATAATCCAGCCCCCCACCCCATCACCACCCATAATCCAGCCCCCTACCCCATCACCACCAATAATCCCGCCCCCCACCCCATCACCACCCATAATCCAGCCCCCTACCCCATCACCACCCATAAACCCGCTCCCCACCCCATCACCACCCATAATCCCGCCCTCCCACTCCATCACCACCCATAATCCCGTCCCCCACCCCATCACCACCCATGAAACATCACCACCCATAATCCCACCGCCGACCCCATCACCACCCATAATCCCGCCCCCCACCCCATCACCACCCATAATCCCGCCCCTCACCCCTTTACCACACATAATCCCGCCCTCCCGCCCCATCAACACCCATAATCCAGCCCCCACCCCTTCACCACCAATAATCCCGCCCCCCACCCAATCACCCCCCATAATCCCGCCTCCCACCCCATCATCACCCATAATACCGCCCCCACCCCATTACCACCCATAATCCCGCCCTCCCACCCCATTACCACCAATAATCCCGCCCCCACCCCAACACCACCCATAATCCCGCCCCCACCCCATCACCACCCATAATCCCGCCCTCCCACTCCATCACCACCCATAATCCCGTCCCCCACCCCATCACCACCCATAATACCACCCCCCACCCCATCACCACCCATAATCCCACCCCTCACCCCTTTACCACACATAATCCCACCCTCCCGCCCCATCAACACCCATAATCCCGCCCCCCACCCCATCACCACCCATAATCCAGCCCCCCCACCCCATCACCACCCATAATCCAGCCCCCTACCCCATCACCACCCATAATCCCGCCCCCCACCCCATCACCACCCATAATCCCACCCCTCACCCCTTTATTACACATAATCCCACCCTCCCGCCCCATCAACACCCATAATCCCGCCCCCACCCCATCATCACCCATAATACCACCCCCCACCCCATTACTACCCATAATACCGCACTACCACCCCATTACCACCAATAATCCCGCCCCCCACCCCATCACCACCCATAATCCAGCCCCCCCACCCCATCACCACCCATAATCCAGCCCCCTACCCCATCACCACCCATAATCCCGCCCCCCACCCCATCACCACCCATAATCCAGCCCCCTACCCCATCACCACCCATAAACCCGCTCCCCACCCCATCACCACCCATAATCCCGCCCTCCCACTCCATCACCACCCATAATCCCGTCCCCCACCCCATCACCACCCATGAAACATCACCACCCATAATCCCACCGCCGACCCCATCACCACCCATAATCCCGCCCCCCACCCCATCACCACCCATAATCCCGCCCCTCACCCCTTTACCACACATAATCCCGCCCTCCCGCCCCATCAACACCCATAATCCAGCCCCCACCCCTTCACCACCAATAATCCCGCCCCCCACCCAATCACCCCCCATAATCCCGCCCTCCCACTCCATCACCACCCATAATCCCGTCCCCCACCCCATCACCACCCATGAAACATCACCACCCATAATCCCACCGCCGACCCCATCACCACCCATAATCCCGCCCCCCACCCCATCACCACCCATAATCCCGCCCCTCACCCCTTTACCACACATAATCCCGCCCTCCCGCCCCATCAACACCCATAATCCAGCCCCCACCCCTTCACCACCAATAATCCCGCCCCCCACCCAATCACCCCCCATAATCCCGCCTCCCACCCCATCACCACCCATAATCCAGCCCCCTACCCCATCACCACCCATAATCCCGCCCCCCACCCCTTCACCACCAATAATCCCGCCCCCCACCCAATCACCCCCCATAATCCCGCCTCCCACCCCATCACCACCCATAATCCCGCCCTCCCACTCCATCACCACCCATAATCCCGTCCCCCACCCCATCACCACCCATGAAACATCACCACCCATAATCCCACCGCCGACCCCATCACCACCCATAATCCCGCCCCCCACCCCATCACCACCCATAATCCCGCCCCTCACCCCTTTACCACACATAATCCCGCCCTCCCGCCCCATCAACACCCATAATCCAGCCCCCACCCCTTCACCACCAATAATCCCGCCCCCCACCCAATCACTCCCCATAATCCCGCCCTCCCACCCCATCACCACCCATAATCCCGCCCCTCACCTCTTTACCACACATAATCCCACCCTCCCGCCCCATCAACACCCATAATCCCGCCCCCACCCCATCACCACCCATAATACCACCCCCCACCCCATTACTACCCATAATACCACCCTACCACCCCATTACCACCAATAATCCCGCCCCCCACCCCATCACCACCCATAATCCAGCCCCCCCACCCCATCACCACCCATAATCCAGCCCCCTACCCCATCACCACCCATAATCCCGCCCCCCACCCCATCACCACCCATAATCCCACCCCTCACCCCTTTACCACACATAATCCCACCCTCCCGCCCCATCAACACCCATAATCCCGCCCCCACCCCATCATCACCCATAATACCACCCCCCACCCCATCACCACCCATAATCCCACCCCTCACCCCTTTACCACACATAATCCCACCCTCCCGCCCCATCAACACCCATAATCCCGCCCCCCACCCCATCACCACCCATAATCCAGCCCCCCCACCCCATCACCACCCATAATCCAGCCCCCTACCCCATCACCACCCATAATCCCGCCCCCCACCCCATCACCACCCATAATCCCACCCCTCACCCCTTTACCACACATAATCCCACCCTCCCGCCCCATCAACACCCATAATCCCGCCCCCACCCCATCATCACCCATAATACCAACCCCCACCCCATTACTACCCATAATACCGCCCTACCACCCCATTACCACCAATAATCCCGCCCCCCACCCCATCACCACCCATAATCCAGCCTCCCCACCCCATCACCACCCATAATCCAGCCCCCTACCCCATCACCACCCATAATCCCGCCCCCCACCCCATCACCACCCATAATCCAGCCCCCTACCCCATCACCACCCATAAACCCGCTCCCCACCCCATCACCACCCATAATCCCGCCCTCCCACTCCATCACCACCCATAATCCCGTCCCCCACCCCATCACCACCCATGAAACATCACCACCCATAATCCCACCGCCGACCCCATCACCACCCATAATCCCGCCCCCCACCCCATCACCATCCATAATCCCGCCCCTCACCCCTTTACCACACATAATCCCGCCCTCCCGCCCCATCAACACCCATAATCAAGCCCCCACCCCTTCACCACCAATAATCCCGCCCCCCACCCAATCACCCCCCATAATCCCGCCTCCCACCCCATCATCACCCATAATACCGCCCCCACCCCATTACCACCCATAATCCCGCCCTCCCACCCCATTACCACCAATAATCCCGCCCCCACCCCAACACCACCCATAATCCCGCCCCCACCCCATCACCACCCATAATCCAGCCCCCCACCCCATCACCACCCATAATCCCGCCCCCACCCCATCACCACCCATAATCCCGCCCCCCACCCCATCACCACCCATAATCCCGCCCCCACACCCCATCATTACCCATAATCCCACCCCCCCACCCCATCATTACCCATAATCCCGCCCTCCAACCCCATCACCACCCATAATCCCGCCCCCCACCCCATCACCACCCATAAAACATCACCACCCATAATCCCGCCCCTCACCCCTTTACCACCCATAATCCCGCCCTCCCACCCCATTACCACCAATAATCCTGCCCCCACCCCATCACCACCCATAATCCCGCCCCCACCCCATCCCCACCAATAATCCCGCCCACACCCCATCACCACCCATAATCCCGCCCCCCACCCCATTACCACCCATAATCCCGCCCCTTACCCCATCACCACCCATAATCCCGCCCCTCACCCCTTTACCACCCATAATCCCGCCGTCCCACCCCATTACCCGCCCCCCACCCCATCACCATTCATAATACCGCCCCCCACCCTATCCCCACCAATAATACCGCCCACAACCCATCACCACCCATAATAATCATCACCACCCCATCACCACCCATAATCCTGCCCCCCCACCTTATCACTACCCATAATCCTGCCCCCTTACCTTATCACCACCCATAATCCCGCCCCATCACTCCTTCACCACCCATAATCCCTCCCCCCACCCCATCACCACCCATAATCCCGCCTCCCACCCCTTTACCACCCATAATCCCACTCTCCCACCCCATCAACACCCATCCCGCACCCACCCCTTTACCACCCATAATCCTGCCCTCCCTCCCCATCACCACCCATAATCCCGCCCTCCCACCCCATCACCACCCATAATCCCGCCCCTCACCTCTTTACCACACATAATCCCACCCTCCCGCCCTATCAACACCCATAATCCCGCCCCCACCCCATCACCACCCATAATACCACCCCCCACCCCATTACTACCCATAATACCACCCTACCACCCCATTACCACCAATAATCCCGCCCCCCACCCCATCACCACCCATAATCCAGCCCCCCCACCCCATCACCACCCATAATCCAGCCCCCTACCCCATCACCACCCATAATCCCGCCCCCCACCCCATCACCACCCATAATCCAGCCCCCTACACCATCACCACCCATAAGCCCGCTCCCCACCCCATCACCACCCATAATCCCGCCCTCCCACTCCATCACCACCCATAATCCTGCCCCCCACCCCATCACCACCCATGAAACATCACCACCCATAATCCCACCGCCGACCCCATCACCACCCATAATCCCGCCCCCCACCCCATCACCACCCATAATCCCGCCCCTCACCCCTTTACCACACATAATCCCGCCCTCCCGCCCCATCAACACCCATAATCCAGCCCCCACCCCTTCACCACCAATAATCCCGCCCCCCACCCCATTACCCCCCATAATCCCGCCTCCCACCCAATCATCACCCATAATCCCGCCCTCCCACCCCATTACCACCAATAATCCCGCCCTCCCACCCCATTACCACCAATAATCCCGCCCCCACCCCATCACCACCCATAATCCAGCCCCCCACCCCATCACCACCCATAATCCCGCCCCCACCCCTTTACCACCCATAATCCCGCCCTCCCACCCCATCACCACCCATAATCCCGCCCCCCCCACCCCATCAACACCCATAAACCCGCCACACACCCCATCACCACCCATAATCCCGCCCCCACACCCCATCATTACCCATAATCCCGCCCCCACACCCCATCATTACCCATAATCCCGCCCCCCTACCCCATCATTACCCATAATCCCGCCCTCCAACCCCATCACCACCCACATTCCCGCCCCCCACCCCATCACCACCCATAAAACATCGTCACGCATAATCCCACCCCCCACCCCATCACCACCCATAATACCACCCCCCCACCCCATCGCCACCCATAATCCCGCCCCCCACCCCATTACTACACATAATCCTGCCCTCCCACCCCATTACCACCAATCATCCCGCCCCCCACACCATCACCACCCATAATCCCGCCCCCCACCCCATCCCCACCAATAATCCCGCCCACACCCCATCACCACCCATTATGGGTGGTTATGGGGTGGGGGGGCGATATTATGGGTGGTGATGGGTTGGGGGGTCGTGATTATGGGTGGTGATGGGGAGGGGGGTGGGATTATTGGTGGTGAAGGGGTGGGGGGGCGGGATTATGGGTGGTGATGGGGTAAGGGGGCCGGATTATGGGTGGTGATGGGGTGGGGGGGCGGAATTATGGCTGGTGAAGGGGTGGGGTGGCGGGATTATGGGTGGTGAAGGGGTGGGGGGCGGGATTATGGGTGGTGATGGGGTGGGGTGGTGGGATCATAGGTGGTGATGGGGTGGGGGGCGGGATTATGGGTGGTGATGGGGTGGGGGAACGGGATTATGAGTGGTGATGGGGTGGGGGGGCGGGATTATGGGTGGTGAAGGGGTGTGGGCGGGATTATTGGTGGTAATGGGGTGGGGGCGGGATTATGGGTGGTGATGGGGTGGGGGGCGGGGGATTATTGGTGGTAATGGGGTGGGAGGGCGGGACTTATGGGTGGTAAAGGGGTGGGGGGCGGGATTATGGGTGGCGATGGGGTGGGAGGGCGGGATTATGGGTGGTGATGGGTTAAGGGGCGGGATTATGGGTGGTAATGGGGTGGGGGGCGGGATTATGTGTGGCGATGGGGTGGGAGGGCGGGATTATGGGTGGTGATAGGGTGGGGGGCGGAATTATGCGTGATGTTTTATGGGTGGTGATGGGGTGGGGGGTGGGATTATGGGTGGTGATGGGGTTGGAGGGCGGGATTATGGGTAATGATGGGGTGGGGGGCGGGATTATGGGTAATGATGGGGTGTGGGGGCGGGATTATGGGTGGTGATGGGGTGGGAGGGCAGGATTATGGGTGGTGATGGGGTGGGGGGGCTGGTTTATGGGTGGTGATGGGGTGGGGGGCGGGATTATGGGTGGTGATGGGGTGGGTGGCAGGTTTATGGGTGGTGATGGGGTGGGGGGCGGGATTATGGGTGGTGATGGGGTGGGGGGCGGGATTATGGGTGGTGATGGGGTGGGGGGCGGGATTGTGGGTGGTGATGGGGTGGGGGGGCAGGATTATTGGTGGTGATGGGGTGGGGGTCGGGATTATGGGTGGTGATGGGGTGGGGGGCGGGGTTATGGGTGCTGAAGGGGCGGGGGGCGGGATTATGAGTGGTGATGGGGTGGGGGGGCGGGATTATGGGTGGTGATGGGGTGGGGGGGAGGGATTATGGGTGGTGATGGGGTGGGGGGAGGGATTTTGGGTGGTGAAGGGGTGGGGACGGGATTATGGGTGGTGAAGGGGTGGGGGCGGGATTATGGGTGGTGAAGGAGTGGTGGGGCGGTATTATGGGTGGTGATGGGGTGGGGGGCGGGATTATGGGGGGTGATGGGGTGGGGGGCGGGATTATGTGTGGTAAAGGGGTGAAGGTGGGATTATGGGTGGTAATGGGGTGGTGGGCGGTATTATGGGTGGTGATGGGGTGGGGGGTGGGATTATGGGGGATGATGGGGTGGGGGGTGGGATTATTGGTGGTGAAGGGGTGGGAGCAGGATTATGGGTGTTGATGGGGCGGGAGGGCGGGATTATGTGTGGTAAAGGGGTGAGGGGCGGGATTATGGGTGGTGATGGGGTGGGGGGTGGGATTATGGGTGGTGATGGGGTGGGGGCGGGATTAAAGGTGGTGATGGGGTGGGGGGCGGGAATATGGGTGGTGATGGCGTGGGCGGCATCATTATGGGGGGTGTTTTATGGGTGGTGATGGGGTGGGGGGCGGTATTATGGGTGGTGATGGACTAGTAGGGTGGGATTATGGGTAATGATGGGGTGGGGGGCGGGATTATGGGTGGTGATGGGGTGGGAGGGCGGGATTATGGGTGGTGATGGGGTGGGGCGAGGGATTATGAGTTGTGATGGGGTGGGGGGAGGGATTATGGGTGGTGAAGGGGTTTGGGCGGGATTATGGGTGGTGAAGGAGTGGGGGGGTGGGATTTTGGGTGGTGATGGGGTGGGAGGGCTGTATTATGGGTGGTGATGGGGTGGGAGGGCGTGATTATGGGTGTTAATGGGGTGGGAGGGCGGGATTATGGGTGGTGATGGGGTGGGGGGAGGGATTATGGGTGGTGATGGGGTGGGGCGAGGGATTTTGGGTGGTGATGGGGTGGGGGGAGGGATTATGGGTGGTGAAGGGGTGGGGACGGGATTATGTGTGGTGAAGGGGTGGGGGCGGGATTATGGGTGGTGAAGGAGTGGTGGGGCGGTATTATGGGTGGTGATGGAGTGAGGGGCGGGATTATGGGGGGTGATGGGGTGGGGGGCGGGATTATGTGTGGTAAAGGGGTGAAGGTGGGATTATGGGTGGTGATGGGGTGGGGGGCTGGATTATGGGTGGTGATGGGGTGGGGGGGCTGGATTATGGGTGGTGATATGGTGGGGGGCTGGATTATGGGTTATGATGGGGTGGGGGGCGGGATTATGGGTGGTGATGGGGTGAGGGGAGGGATTATGGGTGGTGATGGGGTGGGGGGAGGGATTATGGGTGGTGAAGGGGTTGGGACGGGATTATGGGTGGTGAAGGGGTGAGGGCGGGATAATGGGTGGTGACGGAGTGGTGGGGCGGTATTATGGGTGGTGATGGGGTGGGGGGTGGGATTATGGGGGTTGATGGGGTGGGGGGCAGAATTATAGGTGGTGAAGGGGTGGGGGCGGGATTATGGGTGTTGATGGGGCGGGAGGGCGGGATTATGTGTGGTAAAGGGGTGGGGGCGGGATTATGGGTGGTGATGGGGTGGGGGGGCTGGATTATAGGTGGTGATGGGGTGGGGGGGCTGGATTATGGGTTGTGATGGGGTGGGGGGCGGGATTATTGGTGGTGATGGGGTGGGGGGTGGGATTATGGGGGATGATGGGGTGGGGGGCGGGATTATGGTGGTAAAGGGGTGAGGGGCGGGATTATGAGTGGTGATGTGGTGGGGGGTGGGATTATGGGTGGTGATGGGGTGGGGGCGGGATTAAGGGTGGTGATGGGGTGGGGGGCGGGAATATGGGTGGTGATGGCGTGGGCGGCATCATTATGGGTGGTGTTTTATGGGTGGTGATGGGGTGGGGGGCGGTATTATGGGTGGTGATGGACTGGTAGGGTGGGATTATGGGTAATGATGGGGTGGGGGGCGGGATTATGGGTGGTGATGGGGTGGGGCGAGGGATTATGAGTGGTGATGGGGTGGGGGGAGGGATTATGGGTGGTGAAGGGGTGGGGGCGGGATTATGGGTGGTGAAGGAGTGGGGGGGTGGGATTATGGGTGGTGATGGGGTGGGGGGCGGGATTATGGGTGGTGATGGGGTTGTTGGCGGGATTATGGGTGGTGATGGGGTGGGGGAGCGGGATTATGGGTGGTGATGGGGTGGGGGGCGGGATTATTCATGGTGAAGGGGTGGGGGGCGGGATTATGGGTAATGAAGGGGTGGGGTGGCGGAATTATTCATGGTGAAGGGGTGGGGTGGCGGGATTATGGGTGGTGAAGGGGTGGGGTCGCGGGATTATTCGTGGTGAAGGGGTGGGGTGGCGGGATTATGGGTGGTTAAGGGGTGGAGGGCGGGATTATGGGTGGTGATGGGGTGGGGTGGTGGGATTATGAGTGGTGATGGGGTGGGGGGGCGGGATTATGGGTGGTGATGGGGTGAGTGGGCGGTCTTTATGGGTGGTGAAGTAGTGGGGGCAGGATTATGGGTGGTGAAGGGGTGGGGGGGCGGGATTATAAATGGTGATAGGGTGGGGTTGTGGGATTATGAGTGGTGATGGGGTGGGGGGGCGGGATTATGAGTGGTGATGGGGTGAGTGGGCCGTCTTTATGGGTGGTGAAGTAGTGGGTGCAGGATTATGGGTGGTGAAGGGGTGGGGGGGCGGGATTTTGGGTGGTTATGGGGTGGGGGGGCGATATTATGGGTGGTGATGTGGTGGGGGTCATGATTATGGGTGGTGAAGGGGTGGGGGGCGAGATTATGGGTGGTGATGGGGAGGGGGGTGGGATTATTGGTGGTGAAGGGGTGGGGGGGTGGGATTATGGGTGGTGATGGGGTGAGGGGGCGTGATTATGGGTGGTGATGGGGTGGGGGGGCGGGATTATGGGTGGTGAAGGGGTGGGGTGGCGGGATTATGGGTGGTGATGGGGAGGGGGGTGGGATTATTGGTGGTGAAAGGGTGGGGGGGCGGGATTATGGGTGGTGATGGGGTGGGGGGGCGGGATTATGGGTGGTGATGGGGTGGGGGGGCGGGATTATGGGTGGTGATGGGGTGGGGGGGCGGAATTATTGGTGGTGAAGGGGTGGGGTGGCGGGATTATGGGTGGTGAAGGGGTGGGAAGCGGGATTATGGGTGGTGATGGGGTGGGGTGGTGGGATCATGGGTGGTGATGGGGTGGGGGGCGGGTTTATGGGTGGTGATCGGGTGGGGGAACGGGATTATGAGTGGTGATGGGGTGTGGGGCGGGATTATGGGTGGTGATGGGGTGTGGGTGGGATTATTGCTGGGGATGGGGTGGGGGCGGGATTATGGGTGGTGATGGGGTGGGGGCGGGGATTATTGGTGGTAATGGGGTGGGAGGGCGGGATTATGGGTGGTAAAGGGGTGAGGGGCGGGATTATGGGTGGTGATGGGGTAAGGGGCGGGATTATGGGTGGTAATGGGGTGGGGGGCGGGATTATGGGTGGCGATGGGGTGGGAGGGCGGGATTATGGGTGGTGATGGGGTGGGGGGCGGGATTATGCGTGATGATGTTTTATGGGTGGTGATGGGGTGGGGGGTGGGATTATGGGTGGTGATGGGGTTGGAGGGCGGGATTATGGGTAATGATGGGGTGGGGGGGCGGGACTATGGGTGGTGATGGGGTGGGGACGGGATTATGGGTGGTGAAGGGGTGGGGGGCGGGATTATGGGTGGTGATGGGGTGGGGCGAGGGATTATGGGTGGTGATGGGGTGGGTGGCAGGTTTATGGGTGGTGATGGTGTGGGGGGCGGGATTATGGGTGGTGATGGGGTGGGGGGCGGGATTATGGGTGGTGATGGGGTGGGGGGCGGGATTATGGGTGGTGATGGGGTGGGGGGCGGGATTGTGGGTGGTGATGGGGTGGGGGGGCAGGATTATGGGTGGTGATGGGGTGGGGGTCGGGATTATGGGTGGTGATGGGGTGGGGGGCGGGATTATGGGTGGTGATGGGGTGGGAGGGCGGTTCTATGGGTGGTGATGGGGTGTGAGGGCAGGATTATCGGTGCTGATGGGGTGGAAGGGCGGGATTATAGGTGGTGATGGGGTGGGGGGGAGGGATTATGGGTTTTGATTGGGTGGGGGGAGGGATTATGGGTGGTGATGGGGTGGGGGGAGGGATTATGGGTGGTGAAGGGGTGGGGACGGGATTATGGGTGGTGAAGGGGTGGGGGCAGGATTATGGGTGGTGATGGGGAGGGGGGTGGGAATATTGGTGGTGAAGGGGTGGGGGGGCGGGATTATGGGTGGTGATGGGGTGGGGGGGCGGGATTATGGGTGGTGATGAGGTGGGGGGGCAGGATTATGGGTGGTGATGGGGTGGGGGGGCGGTATGGGTGGTGAAGGGGTGGGGTGGCGGGATTATGGGTGGTGAAGGGGTGGGAAGCGGGTTATGGGTGGTGATGGGGTGGGGTGGTGGGATCATGGGTGGTGATGGGGTGGGGAGCGGGATTATGGGTGGTGATCGGGTGGGGGAACGGGATTATGAGTGGTGATGGGGTGGGGGGCGGGATTATGGGTGGTGATAGGGTGTGGGCGGGAATATTGCTGGGGATGTGGTGGGGGCGGGATTATGGGTGTTGATGGGGTGGGGGCGGGGGATTATTGGTGGTAATGGGGTGGGAGGGTGGGATTATGGGTGGTAAAGGGGTGAGGGGCGGGATTATGGGTGGTGATGGGGTAAGGGGCGGGATTATGGGTGGTAATGGGGTGGGGGGCGGGATTATGGGTGGCGATGGGGTGGGAGGGCGGGATTATGGGTGGTGATGGGGTGGGGGGCGGGATTATGCGTGATGATGTTTTATGGGTGGTGATGGGGTGGGGGGTGGGATTATGGGTGGTGATGGGGTTGGAGGGCGGGATTATGGGTAATGATGGGGTGGGGGGGCGGGACTATGGGTGGTGATGGGGTGGGGACGGGATTATGGGTGGTGAAGGGGTGGGGGGCGGGATTATGGGTGGTGATGGGGTGGGGCGAGGGATTATGGGTGGTGATGGGGTGGGTGGCAGGTTTATGGGTGGTGATGGTGTGGGGGGCGGGATTATGGGTGGTGATGGGGTGGGGGGCGGGATTATGGGTGGTGATGGGGTGGGGGGCGGGATTATGGGTGGTGATGGGGTGGGGGGCGGGATTGTGGGTGGTGATGGGGTGGGGGGGCAGGATTATGGGTGGTGATGGGGTGGGGGTCGGGATTATGGGTGGTGATGGGGTGGGGGGCGGGATTATGGGTGGTGATGGGGTGGGAGGGCGGTTCTATGGGTGGTGATGGGGTGTGAGGGCAGGATTATCGGTGCTGATGGGGTGGAAGGGCGGGATTATGGGTGGTGATGGGGTGGGGGGGAGGGATTATGGGTTTTGATTGGGTGGGGTATATATTTAGCAGCTGCAGTTTGGAATTACCAGACTGTTGCACAACTCTTAGGATAAATATCTTAATCAGCAGGAAGAGTATAACCCATAATTAAAACATAACTTTTACTGGTATGGTTAAAATAGACATTAATAAACAATAATAGTGCTCACGCCGAAAACTGTGCAGAGTAAAAACTGGTTCAGTCTCACCGATTGTAGACGTGGGATGCCCACACAATTGAGGAAGGGTCCCAAAAGGGGGGTCCAGTATAGCACCAAAAAATTCTGGGGTAGGGGACCTGTTCCCTACTCCCCTGTCGTGCCCCAGCAATTGACTCCTGTCCTAACAAGGACAGGCCCGAGTATGCCCTGCTATGGACACCCCCCACCAAAACAATAGTAACCAACGCCTCCCAACGCGTTTCTTCTCCGGTCACGGAAATTCATCAGGGGAGTTTGAGAGATATCAATGGGCAAGGTATGCTCAAATGTCCATTATAATGTAGGTATCAGCAGTGGCTGTATACCCTCAAGGTAGATGTTTAGAAGTGGCCGCTCGCCACAATCAGTGAGTGACCCGGCATAGCACCCGCTGTCCACTTATATAATATATCCTGTCCCGCCCTCAAAACGGTCATTCGGTCCTCCCCCCTCCATATATTGTGTGGCCACAATCCCCATATTGTCCCATACCATTCAGTTGGAACGCACGCCGGCTCCTCCATCCGGTACACGTGCATACTCCACTCGTCGCGCATACCGGAAGTGTCGACGCCATCTTGTGATCGTCACTTCCGGTGCGCGGCCTCCGTTCTGCGCTCCACTCTTGGACCGCAAGCCAAATCCAGGCAACGGGGCGAGATATTAACGTCACAGGTGCGCATGCCCAACGACCCAACACTGCACCATATCCTCAGGGATGGACTACCAACCTCGTACATCAGTACAGACAGGCTGACGTACCAAAGCTTCATCTATAAATGATGATGTAACAGACGCAGCTGGATACATGCGTGTAATTGCTCAGGCTGTGCTTCATATATCACAAAATAAGTTTAATTACCTATGTTGCTACAACACTTGATAAATGTATATCCCATGAATACCGTTTTGTAGCATGGGTATCTACATGTATGTTGTCTGGAAGTGTCCAGACAAACTTATTATCCAGCACATTAGAAATATCAGACCAAATCTTGGATATTAGGAATAGCACCCAGGTGCTCACATAGATGCAGTCTCAGTCATGTCAGTACTATGAAGGTGGGACCAAACAACCGGGGGGGGGGGGGGTTGAGGGGGAGGGAGGGGAGGAACCACATAGACCCGGGGCTATAAGTTATTGGGGGGACACAAAATACGGACAGACATCCACTTATTGAGTCAGCACAAATGTCAGACATATGTCAATTTAACAAACACATCCCCCACTACTGGAAAATCACCCGATTCCAGTAAAATGCACCATCGGTCCCAGTTTATTCATAAGGGGGAACAAGGCAAGCAGAATAATGATCCTGCTCACATACATTGCAAATGTTTTGTTTATTATGGCTAGTTTGAAGGCAAGCAGAGTAGAACACCACCCATTCACCTGTACATGTTGGAACCAGAAATAATAGTAATAATAAATCCCCAAGAACCCGCAGGATAGGGGTCAAACGAAACAAGAACCCCGGTTTAGGGAGGAAAGGGCTAAAGGACATCCCAGGAGACATCCAAAAGGACTATAGGGAGCACAGGGCCACCAAGCATAGAGAGACCTATAAAAAACATCCAAAATTGAGCTGATCATTGAGTCCTTGGGGATGGCAGGTGTCCAGCAAAAATATCCACCTTGCCTCTCTTTGTAGTAGTATTTTATCAAAGTCACCTCCCCTTAGTGGTGGAGTAACCTTATCAATCCCCATAAAGCTGAAGACCCGGACGTCCCCACCATGATATGTGTTCGCATGTCTAGCAATGGGGGTATCCCTCTGATTACGGATATCCCCCAGATGTTCCCCTACCCGTCTCCTCAGTTCCCGGGTAGTCTTGCCGATATAGGAGATGCCACAGGTACATAGAGCTCGGTACACCACTCCTTTAGATTTACAATTAATGAACTCTTTTATGAAATATGTTTTCTGCGTATTAATGTTATAGAATTCGTTACCTGTCTGCATTGATGCACATGTCACACAGGTTCCACACCTATAGCAGCCCCTCGGTCTATTTGGCAA
Source organism: Ranitomeya variabilis (assembly GCF_051348905.1). NCBI lineage: Eukaryota > Metazoa > Chordata > Amphibia > Anura > Dendrobatidae > Ranitomeya > Ranitomeya variabilis. Next base: position 26,762 of record NW_027508050.1, read on the forward strand.
CCAGGTAGAATTCACCGGTGTAGTGAAGTGGCTATGTACCAGACGGTCACCTAGAGTTTTACATTTCCTATAGGTGACTTGAGGCAGTGTGCCCACTACCTCCTTCAGATCATTATCCATCGTCAATACACCCCAATGCTTCTTTAGAATAGTTCTGACCAACGGGGCTCCATTATCAAAGGCACAAACCATTCTAATGGCGTTAGAGCCAGAGCTCTCCCTGTTGCATGGCATCAAGAGATCACTCCTAGCCCGGGCAATGGCGTGCTGATACGCCTCCCTCAGCACCCGATCAGGATAGCCCCTCTCAGAGAATCTCAATCTAAGGTCCCTGGCTTTGATTTTAAAATCCGCCTCATCCGAACAGTTCCTTCTTAGACGTAGGTACTGGCCTTTTGGGATACCTTTTTTGAGGGAGTACGGGTGGTTACTATCCCATCTCAATACAGAATTGGTGGAAGTGGGTTTTCTGAAGATTGTGGTATCCAGACCATCACCACGACTATTCTTGGATATCAGGGTGTCAAGAAAGGGGAGACTATTTTCCTCTATTTCAAATGTGAACCTTAGGCCCAGATTATTTACATTCAGTGATGCCATAAACCTCAGGAACATCTCCTTGGTGCCCTTCCACAGGACAAACACGTCGTCTATAAATCGGACCCAAAGGTCAATATAGACGGTGAACTCTTCATTATTCTCGATGAAGACGGTACGGTCCTCCCACCAGCCCAGGAACAAATTGGCATAACTGGGTGCACAAGGGCTACCCATCGCCGTGCCCCTGAGCTGGTGGAGGATTTTTTTGTCAAAGAAAAAATAATTGTTATTGAGGACAAAATCCAGAAGGGTCAACACAAATTCATTATGCGGAGCAAATTGTTGGCCCCTCGTTCTCAAAAAATATTGTGTCCCTTGGATACCATATTTATGAGGGATGGAAGAATATAAAGCTTCCACATCAATACTTATGAGGAGTGTTCCAGGTTCCAAGGTGATCCCCTCAAGGCGTCGCAGCAGGTCCATCGTGTCCCTAATATAAGAGGGAAGAGATGTCACAAATGGTCTCAGGATCTGATCTATATAAATGCCCAAATTTTGGCAGATACTCCCTATCCCCGAGACTATAGGTCTACCCTTTAAAGGCACAGTACCCTTATGCACCTTAGGTAAGGCGTAAAAGGTGGCCATGATCGGATGCTGAGGGAGAAGGAAATCATATTCCTCCTGACTAATAAGTTTGTCAAGTATGGCATTTTGCAAAATGGTCCCCAATTCTCCAATACACCGCACTGTTGGATCCTGTGGTACTCGGGTGTAGGTGGTCTGATCATTCAATAAGGCCAGGCACATCTCTTTATAGCCCTCCACCCCCATAATCACCACATTGCCCCCTTTGTCAGAGGGCTTACATATAATTGTTTTATCTGTCTCAAGGTTGTGGAGAGCTGTGATCTGTGCTTTATTAAGATTGTGTCTGGCCCCGATCCCCGTGAGTTGTTTAACATCCCTTATGACCAGGTTGAGGAAGATGTCAATAGCTGATACATCCCCCCCCACTGGTGCCATCCTCTTACTTGGGTTCCTCAGCTGTGTAAATGGGCCCAGACCCTTAGATGTTTGGGGCATAACCTCCAAATCTGCCAATAGCTGAACATCATGTAGCATATCGGGAGAAATACCCAAATCTGCAGCAGTTTTTTTGTCTTTCTGTTTGTATAGTTTATGCCATCTTAACCTCCTGGCAAATAGATGCAGGTCTTTCACAACCTCAAATAAAGCAAAGTCGGAAGTCGGAACAAAGGAGAGTCCCTTAGATAAGACTGACATTTCAGTGGAGTTCAGATGTCTATTTGATAAGTTAATGACCTGTGGAGCTAGTCCCTGTAGCTCCTTAGTTGGTAGGGACGATCTAAAAAACCAGGTCTAGGGGTGGAGGAATGATATCTCCCTCCTCTCTGGTACCCTCTGTTTCTACCCCGTTGGCGTCCTCTCGATGACCCGGTTCTCCCCTCTGTGTCAGATATGTCAGTTTCTGTAGAAGAGAGCTCCGTCTCCCTATCAACCCTCTCCTGGCGTTCTCCCACTACTTGATAGATTTTATTGTCCTTAAAATCTTGTAGATCTCTGAGGTATTGTTTGTGTTTCCTCTCTTTTAAGTTATATTGAAACTTCTCAATTGTGTTTTGCAGCTGACTCTCCTTTGTCCCAAAATCGCTTTCAGTGCTAAACTTTTTAGTAATCTCAATATGTTCCTTGAGTTTTTGGTTAAGTCTCTCCAAATTAACCCTTTCCTCACTAACCAATATCTGCATGAGCCTCAGGGAACTAGATGTAGCCTCCTTTTCCCATAAGCTCATTAGTTGTGGTGTTCTACAGCGTATAGCTGGTAATAACGAGATGCGGAGCCCCCTTGGTACAATATTATTTGCTATATAGTTTTCTAGGCTCTGCAACTCCCACCACGATACTATTTGTTCCTTATAGATTCTGGTAAGATCTTTAAATACCGTACTGTATGTAGGCGTATATTTCTTTTGTACAAAAGTCTTTTCTGAGAAAATATCCCTGGCTTCTGTCAACCATAAATCAGTGTCTGGCCCTGCCGCCAGGAACCCAGCCATACCAAAACTAGAGAATATTTATTTAGCAGCTGCGTCTGTTACATCATCATTTATAGATGAAGCTTTGGTACGTCAGCCTGTCTGTACTGATGTACGAGGTTGGTAGTCCATCCCTGAGGATATGGTGCAGTGTTGGGTCGTTGGGCATGCGCACCTGTGACGTTAATATCTCGCCCCGTTGCCTGGATTTGGCTTGCGGTCCAAGAGTGGAGCGCAGAACGGAGGCCGCGCACCGGAAGTGACGATCACAAGATGGCGTCGACACTTCCGGTATGCGCGACTAGTGGAGTATGCACGTGTACCGGATGGAGGAGCCGGCGTGCGTTCCAACTGAATGGTATGGGACAATATGGGGATTGTGGCCACACAATATATGGAGGGGGGAGGACCGAATGACCGTTTTGAGGGCGGGACAGGATATATTATATAAGTGGACAGCGGGTGCTATGCCGGGTCACTCACTGATTGTGGCGAGCGGCCACTTCTAAACATCTACCTTGAGGGTATACAGCCACTGCTGATACCTACATTATAATGGACATTTGAGCATACCTTGCCCATTGATATCTCTCAAACTCCCCTGATGAATTTCCGTGACCGGAGAAGAAACGCGTTGGGAGGCGTTGGTTACTATTGTTTTGGTGGGGGGTGTCCATAGCAGGGCATACTCGGGCCTGTCCTTGTTAGGACAGGAGTCAATTGCTGGGGCACGACAGGGGAGTAGGGAACAGGTCCCCTACCCCAGAATTTTTTGGTGCTATACTGGACCCCCCTTTTGGGACCCTTCCTCAATTGTGTGGGCATCCCACGTCTACAATCGGTGAGACTGAACCAGTTTTTACTCTGCACAGTTTTCGGCGTGAGCACTATTATTGTTTATTAATGTCTATTTTAACCATACCAGTAAAAGTTATGTTTTAATTATGGGTTATACTCTTCCTGCTGATTAAGATATTTATCCTAAGAGTTGTGCAACAGTCTGGTAATTCCAAACTGCAGCTGCTAAATAAATATTCTCTAGTTTTGGTATGGCTGGGTTCCTGGCGGCAGGGCCAGACACTGATTTATGGTTGACAGAAGCCAGGGATATTTTCTCAGAAAAGACTTTTGTACAAAAGAAATATACGCCTACATACAGTACGGTATTTAAAGATCTTACCAGAATCTATAAGGAACAAATAGTATCGTGGTGGGAGTTGCAGAGCCTAGAAAACTATATAGCAAATAATATTGTACCAAGGGGGCTCCGCATCTCGTTATTACCAGCTATACGCTGTAGAACACCACAACTAATGAGCTTATGGGAAAAGGAGGCTACATCTAGTTCCCTGAGGCTCATGCAGATATTGGTTAGTGAGGAAAGGGTTAATTTGGAGAGACTTAACCAAAAACTCAAGGAACATATTGAGATTACTAAAAAGTTTAGCACTGAAAGCGATTTTGGGACAAAGGAGAGTCAGCTGCAAAACACAATTGAGAAGTTTCAATATAACTTAAAAGAGAGGAAACACAAACAATACCTCAGAGATCTACAAGATTTTAAGGACAATAAAATCTATCAAGTAGTGGGAGAACGCCAGGAGAGGGTTGATAGGGAGACGGAGCTCTCTTCTACAGAAACTGACATATCTGACACAGAGGGGAGAACCGGGTCATCGAGAGGACGCCAACGGGGTAGAAACAGAGGGTACCAGAGAGGAGGGAGATATCATTCCTCCACCCCTAGACCTGGTTTTTTAGATCGTCCCTACCAACTAAGGAGCTACAGGGACTAGCTCCACAGGTCATTAACTTATCAAATAGACATCTGAACTCCACTGAAATGTCAGTCTTATCTAAGGGACTCTCCTTTGTTCCGACTTCCGACTTTGCTTTATTTGAGGTTGTGAAAGACCTGCATCTATTTGCCAGGAGGTTAAGATGGCATAAACTATACAAACAGAAAGACAAAAAAACTGCTGCAGATTTGGGTATTTCTCCCGATATGCTACATGATGTTCAGCTATTGGCAGATTTGGAGGTTATGCCCCAAACATCTAAGGGTCTGGGCCCATTTACACAGCTGAGGAACCCAAGTAAGAGGATGGCACCAGTGGGGGGGGATGTATCAGCTATTGACATCTTCCTCAACCTGGTCATAAGGGATGTTAAACAACTCACGGGGATCGGGGCCAGACACAATCTTAATAAAGCACAGATCACAGCTCTCCACAACCTTGAGACAGATAAAACAATTATATGTAAGCCCTCTGACAAAGGGGGCAATGTGGTGATTATGGGGGTGGAGGGCTATAAAGAGATGTGCCTGGCCTTATTGAATGATCAGACCACCTACACCCGAGTACCACAGGATCCAACAGTGCGGTGTATTGGAGAATTGGGGACCATTTTGCAAAATGCCATACTTGACAAACTTATTAGTCAGGAGGAATATGATTTCCTTCTCCCTCAGCATCCGATCATGGCCACCTTTTACGCCTTACCTAAGGTGCATAAGGGTACTGTGCCTTTAAAGGGTAGACCTATAGTCTCGGGGATAGGGAGTATCTGCCAAAATTTGGGCATTTATATAGATCAGATCCTGAGACCATTTGTGACATCTCTTCCCTCTTATATTAGGGACACGATGGACCTGCTGCGACGCCTTGAGGGGATCACCTTGGAACCTGGAACACTCCTCATAAGTATTGATGTGGAAGCTTTATATTCTTCCATCCCTCATAAATATGGTATCCAAGGGACACAATATTTTTTGAGAACGAGGGGCCAACAATTTGCTCCGCATAATGAATTTGTGTTGACCCTTCTGGATTTTGTCCTCAATAACAATTATTTTTTCTTTGACAAAAAAATCCTCCACCAGCTCAGGGGCACGGCGATGGGTAGCCCTTGTGCACCCAGTTATGCCAATTTGTTCCTGGGCTGGTGGGAGGACCGTACCGTCTTCATCGAGAATAATGAAGAGTTCACCGTCTATATTGACCTTTGGGTCCGATTTATAGACGACGTGTTTGTCCTGTGGAAGGGCACCAAGGAGATGTTCCTGAGGTTTATGGCATCACTGAATGTAAATAATCTGGGCCTAAGGTTCACATTTGAAATAGAGGAAAATAGTCTCCCCTTTCTTGACACCCTGATATCCAAGAATAGTCGTGGTGATGGTCTGGATACCACAATCTTCAGAAAACCCACTTCCACCAATTCTGTATTGAGATGGGATAGTAACCACCCGTACTCCCTCAAAAAAGGTATCCCAAAAGGCCAGTACCTACGTCTAAGAAGGAACTGTTCGGATGAGGCGGATTTTAAAATCAAAGCCAGGGACCTTAGATTGAGATTCTCTGAGAGGGGCTATCCTGATCGGGTGCTGAGGGAGGCGTATCAGCACGCCATTGCCCGGGCTAGGAGTGATCTCTTGATGCCATGCAACAGGGAGAGCTCTGGCTCTAACGCCATTAGAATGGTTTGTGCCTTTGATAATGGAGCCCCGTTGGTCAGAACTATTCTAAAGAAGCATTGGGGTGTATTGACGATGGATAATGATCTGAAGGAGGTAGTGGGAACACTGCCTCAAGTCACCTATAGGAAATGTAAAACTCTAGGTGACCGTCTGGTACATAGCCACTTCACTACACCGGTGAATTCTACCTGGTTGCCAAATAGACCGAGGGGCTGCTATAGGTGTGGAACCTGTGTGACATGTGCATCAATGCAGACAGGTAACGAATTCTATAACATTAATACGCAGAAAACATATTTCATAAAAGAGTTCATTAATTGTAAATCTAAAGGAGTGGTGTACCGAGCTCTATGTACCTGTGGCATCTCCTATATCGGCAAGACTACCCGGGAACTGAGGAGACGGGTAGGGGAACATCTGGGGGATATCCGTAATCAGAGGGATACCCCCATTGCTAGACATGCGAACACATATCATGGTGGGGACGTCCGGGTCTTCAGCTTTATGGGGATTGATAAGGTTACTCCACCACTAAGGGGAGGTGACTTTGATAAAATACTACTACAAAGAGAGGCAAGGTGGATATTTTTGCTGGACACCTGCCATCCCCAAGGACTCAATGATCAGCTCAATTTTGGATGTTTTTTATAGGTCTCTCTATGCTTGGTGGCCCTGTGCTCCCTATAGTCCTTTTGGATGTCTCCTGGGATGTCCTTTAGCCCTTTCCTCCCTAAACCGGGGTTCTTGTTTCGTTTGACCCCTATCCTGCGGGTTCTTGGGGATTTATTATTACTATTATTTCTGGTTCCAACATGTACAGGTGAATGGGTGGTGTTCTACTCTGCTTGCCTTCAAACTAGCCATAATAAACAAAACATTTGCAATGTATGTGAGCAGGATCATTATTCTGCTTGCCTTGTTCCCCCTTATGAATAAACTGGGACCGATGGTGCATTTTACTGGAATCGGGTGATTTTCCAGTAGTGGGGGATGTGTTTGTTAAATTGACATATGTCTGACATTTGTGCTGACTCAATAAGTGGATGTCTGTCCGTATTTTGTGTCCCCCCAATAACTTATAGCCCCGGGTCTATGTGGTTCCTCCCCTCCCTCCCCCTCAACCCCCCCCCCCCCCCCCCCCCCCCGGTTGTTTGGTCCCACCTTCATAGTACTGACATGACTGAGACTGCATCTATGTGAGCACCTGGGTGCTATTCCTAATATCCAAGATTTGGTCTGATATTTCTAATGTGCTGGATAATAAGTTTGTCTGGACACTTCCAGACAACATACATGTAGATACCCATGCTACAAAACGGTATTCATGGGATATACATTTATCAAGTGTTGTAGCAACATAGGTAATTAAACTTATTTTGTGATATATGAAGCACAGCCTGAGCAATTACACGCATGTATCCAGCTGCGTCTGTTACATCATCATTTATAGATGAAGCTTTGGTACGTCAGCCTGTCTGTACTGATGTACGAGGTTGGTAGTCCATCCCTGAGGATATGGTGCAGTGTTGGGTCGTTGGGCATGCGCACCTGTGACGTTAATATCTCGCCCCGTTGCCTGGATTTGGCTTGCGGTCCAAGAGTGGAGCGCAGAACGGAGGCCGCGCACCGGAAGTGACGATCACAAGATGGCGTCGACACTTCCGGTATGCGCGACGAGTGGAGTATGCACGTGTACCGGATGGAGGAGCCGGCGTGCGTTCCAACTGAATGGTATGGGACAATATGGGGATTGTGGCCACACAATATATGGAGGGGGGAGGACCGAATGACCGTTTTGAGGGCGGGACAGGATATATTATATAAGTGGACAGCGGGTGCTATGCCGGGTCACTCACTGATTGTGGCGAGCGGCCACTTCTAAACATCTACCTTGAGGGTATACAGCCACTGCTGATACCTACATTATAATGGACATTTGAGCATACCTTGCCCATTGATATCTCTCAAACTCCCCTGATGAATTTCCGTGACCGGAGAAGAAACGCGTTGGGAGGCGTTGGTTACTATTGTTTTGGTGGGGGGTGTCCATAGCAGGGCATACTCGGGCCTGTCCTTGTTAGGACAGGAGTCAATTGCTGGGGCACGACAGGGGAGTAGGGAACAGGTCCCCTACCCCAGAATTTTTTGGTGCTATACTGGACCCCCCTTTTGGGACCCTTCCTCAATTGTGTGGGCATCCCACGTCTACAATCGGTGAGACTGAACCAGTTTTTACTCTGCACAGTTTTCGGCGTGAGCACTATTATTGTTTATTAATGTCTATTTTAACCATACCAGTAAAAGTTATGTTTTAATTATGGGTTATACTCTTCCTGCTGATTAAGGTTTTGATTGGGTGGGGGGAGGGATTATGGGTGGTGATGGGGTGGGGGGAGGGATTATGGGTGGTGAAGGGGTGGGGACGGGATTATGGGTGGTGAAGGGGTGGGGGCAGGATTATGGGTGGTGATGGGGAGGGGGGTGGGAATATTGGTGGTGAAGGGGTGGGGGGGCGGGATTATGGGTGGTGATGGGGTGGGGGGGCGGGATTATGGGTGGTGATGAGGTGGGGGGGCAGGATTATGGGTGGTGATGGGGTGGGGGGGCGGTATGGGTGGTGAAGGGGTGGGGTGGCGGGATTATGGGTGGTGAAGGGGTGGGAAGCGGGTTATGGGTGGTGATGGGGTGGGGTGGTGGGATCATGGGTGGTGATGGGGTGGGGAGCGGGATTATGGGTGGTGATCGGGTGGGGGAACGGGATTATGAGTGGTGATGGGGTGGGGGGCGGGATTATGGGTGGTGATAGGGTGTGGGCGGGAATATTGCTGGGGATGTGGTGGGGGCGGGATTATGGGTGTTGATGGGGTGGGGGCGGGGGATTATTGGTGGTAATGGGGTGGGAGGGTGGGATTATGGGTGGTAAAGGGGTGAGGGGCGGGATTATGGGTGGTGATGGGGTAAGGGGCGGGATTATGGGTGGTAATGGGGTGGGGGGCGGGATTATGGGTGGCGATGGGGTGGGAGGGCGGGATTATGGGTGGTGATGGGGTGGGGGGCGGGATTATGCGTGATGATGTCTTATGGGTGGTGATGGGGTGGGGGGTGGGATTATGGGTGGTGATGGGGTTGGAGGGCGGGATTATGGGTAATGATGGGGTGGGGGGGCGGGATTAATGGTAATGATGGGGTGTGGGGGCAGGATTATGGGTGGTGATGGGGTGGGTGGCAGGTTTATGGGTGGTGATGGGGTGGAGGGCGGGATTATGGGTGGTGATGGGGTGGGAGGGCGGGATTATGGGTGGTAAAGGGGTGGGAGCGGGATTATGGGTGGTGATGGGGTGGGGGGGCTTGTTTATGGGTGGTGATGGGGTGGGGGGCGGGATTATGGGTGGTGATGGGGTGGGTGGCGGGTTTATGGGTGGTGATGGGGTGGGGGGCGGGATTATGGGTGGTGATGGGGTGGGGGGGCAGGATTATGGGTGGTGATGGGGTGGGGGGGCAGGATTATGGGTGGTGATGGGGTGGGGTCGAGATTATGGGTGGTGATGGGGTGGGGGGCGGGATTATGGATGCTGAAGGGGCGGGGGGCGGGATTATGAGTGGTGATTTTATGGGTGGTGATGGGGTGGGAGGGCGGGATTTTGGGTGGTGATGGGGTGGGAGGGCGGTATTATGGGTGGTGGTGAAGTGGGAGGGCGGGATTATGGGTGGTGATGGGGTGGGGGGAGGGGTAATGGGTGGTGATGGGGTGGGGATGGGATTATGGGTGGTGAAGGGGTGGGGGGGAGATTATGGGTGGTGAAGGAGTGGTGGGGCGGTATTATGGGTGGTGATGGGGTGGGGGCGGGATTATGGGAGTTGATGGGGCGGGAGGGCGGGATTATGTGTGGTAAAGGGGTGAAGGTGGGATTATGGGTGGTGATGGGGTGGGGGGCTGGATTATGGGTGGTGATGGGGTGGGGGGGCTGGATTATGGGTGGTGATGGGGTGGGGGGCTGGATTATGGGTGGTGATGGGGTGGGGGGAGGGATTATGGGTGGTGATGGGGTAGGGGGAGGGATTATGGGTGGTGAATGGGTGGGGGCGGGATTATGGGTGGTGAAGGGGTGAGGGCGGGATAATGGGTTGTGAATGAGTGGTGGGGCGGTATTATGGGTGGTGATGGGGTGGGCAGCGGGATTATGGGGGGTGATGGGGTGGGGGGCAGGATTATTGGTGGTGAAGGGGTGGGGGCGGGATTACGGGTGTTGATGGGGCGGAAGGGCAGGATTATATGTGGTAAAGGGGTGGGGGCGGGATTATGGGTGGTGATGGGGTGGGGGGGCTGGATTATAGGTGGTGATGGGGTGGGGGGGCTGGATTATGGGTTGTGATGGGGTGGGGCCGGGATTATTGGTGGTAATGGGGTGGTAGGGCGGTATTATGGGTGGTAATGGGGTGGGGAGCATTATTATGGGTGGTGATGGGGTGGGGGGTGGGATTATGGGGGATGATGGGGTGGGGGGCGGGATTATTGATGGTGAAGGGGTGGGAGTGGGATTATGGGTGTTGATGGGGTGGGAGGGCGGGATTATGTGTGGTAAAGGGGTGAGGGGCGGGATTATGGGTGGTGATGGGTGGGGGGTGGGATTATGGGTGGTGATGGGGTGGGGGCGGGATTAAGGGTGGGGATGGGTTGGGGGGCGGGAATATGGATGGTGATGGCGTGGGCGGCATCATTATGGGTGGTGATTAGTGTTGAGCATTCCGATGCTGCAAGTATCGGGTATCGGCCGATACTTGCTGTATCGGAATTCCGATACCGGGATTCCGATACTCTTGTGGTATCGGGTATCGGGTATCGCAACAACATTAATGTTAAAATGTGTAAAAGAGAGAATTAAAATAAAAAATATCGCTATACTCACCTGTCCGACGCAGCCGGGACTTCAGCGAGGGAACCGGCAGCGTTGTTTGTTTAAAATTCGCGCTATTACTTGGTTACGTGAATTCCCGGCTTGTGATTGGTCAGGTCGGCCATGTTGCCGGGACGCGGACCAATCACAGCAAGCCGTGACGAAATTACGTCACGGCTTGCTGTGATTGGTCCGCGTCCCGGCAATATGGCCGCCCTGACCAATCACAAGCCGTGACGTCACGGGAGGCTGGACACGCGCCCATTTTAAAATGAGCGCGTCCAGCCTCCCGGCTTGTGATTGGTTGACCGCGGCGCAACCAATCACAAGCCGTGACGTCACGGGAGGCTGGACACGCGCCCATTTTAAAATGAGCGCGTCCAGCCTCCCGGCTTGTGATTGGTTGACCGCGGCGCAACCAATCACAAGCCGTGACGTCACGGGAGGCTGGACACGCGCCCATTTTAAAATGAGCGCGTCCAGCCTCCCGGCTTGTGATTGGTTGACCGCGGCGCAACCAATCACAAGCCGTGACGTCACGGGAGGCTGGACACGCGCCCATTTTAAAATGAGCGCGTGTCCAGCCTCCCGTGACGTCACGGCTTGTGATTGGTCAGGGCGACCATATTGCCGGGATGCGGACCAATCACAGCAAGCCGTGACGTAATTTCGTCACGGCTTGCTGTGATTGGTCCGCGTCCCGGCAACATGGCCGACCTGACCAATCACAAGCCGAGAATTCACGTAACCAAGTAATAGCGCGAATTTTAAACAAACAACGCTGCCGGTTCCCTCGCTGAAGTCCCGGCTGCGTCGGAGAGGTGAGTATAGCGATATTTTTTATTTTAATTCTTTCTTTTACACATTTATATGGTTCCCAGGGCCTGAAGGAGAGTTTCCTCTCCTTCAGACCCTGGGAACCATCAGGAATACCGTCCGATACATGAGTCCCATTGACTTGTATTGGTATCGGGTATCGGTATCGGATTGGATCCGATATTTTGCCGGTATCGGCCGATACTTTCCGATACCGATACTTTCAAGTATCGGACGGTATCGCTCAACACTAGTGGTGATGTTTTATGGGTGGTGATGGGGTGGGGGGCGGCATTATGGGTGGTGATGGACTGGGAGGGTGGGATTATGGGTGGTGATGGGGTGGGGGGCGGGATCATGGGTCGTGATGGGGTGGGAGGGCAGGATTATGGGTGGTGATGGGGTGGGGCGAGGGATTATGAGTGGTGATGAGGTGGGGGGAGGGATTATCGGTGGTGAAGAAGTAGGGGCGGGATTATGGGTGGTGAAGGAGTGGGGGGTGGGATTATGGGTGGTGAAGGGGTGGGGGGCGGGATTATGGGTGGTGATGGGGTGGGGGGGCGGGATTATGGGTGGTGATGGGGTGGGGGGTCGTGATTATGGGTGGTGAAGGGGTGGGGGGCGGGATTATGGGTGGTGATGGGGTAAGGGGGCCGGATTATGGGTGGTGATGGGGTGGGGGGGCGGAATTATGGGTGGTGAAGGGGTGGGGTGGCGGGATTATGGGTGGTGAAGGGGGTGGGGTGGCGGGATTATGGGTGGTGAAGGGGTGGGGGGCGGGATTATGGGTGGTGATGGGGTGGGGTGGTGGGATCATAGGTGGTGATGGGGTGGGGGGCGGGATTATGGGTGGTGATGGGGTGGGGGAACGGGATTATGAGTGGTGATGTGGTGGGGGGGCGGGATTATGGGTGGTGATGGGGTGTGGGCGGGATTATTGGTGGTAATGGGGTGGGGGCAGGATTATGGGTGGTGATGGGGTGGGGGGCGGGGGATTATTGGTGGTAATGGGGTGGGAGGGCGGGACTTATGGGTGGTAAAGGGGTGAGGGGCGGGATTATGGGTGGTGATGGGTTAAGGGGCGGGATTATGGGTGGTAATGGGGTGGGGGGCGGGATTATGGGTGGCGATGGGGTGGGAGGGCGGGATTATGGGTGGTGATGGGGTGGGGGGCGGAATTATGCGTGATGATGTTTTATGGGTGGTGATGGGGTGGGGGCTGGGATTATGGGTGGTGATGGGGTTGGAGGGCGGGATTATGGGTAATGATGGGGTGGGGGGCGGGATTATGGGTAATGATGGGGTGTGGGGGCGGGATTATGGGTGGTGATGGGGTGGGAGGGCGGGATTATGGGTGGTGATGGGGTGGGTGGCAGGTTTATGGGTGGTGATGGGGTGGGGGGCGGGATTATGGGTGGTGATGGGGTGGGGGGCGGGATTATGGGTGGTGATGGGGTGGGTGGCAGGTTTATGGGTGGTGATGGGGTGGGGGGCGGGATTATGGGTGGTGATGGGGTGGGGGGGCAGGATTATGGGTGGTGATGGGGTGGGGGGCGGGATTATGGGTGGTGATGGGTTGGGGGGCGGGATTGTGGGTGGTGATGGGGTGGGGGGGCAGGATTATGGGTGGTGATGGGGTGGGGTCGGGATTATGGGTGGTGATGGGGTGGGGGGCGGGATTATGAGTGGTGATGGGGTGGGGGGGAGGGATTATCGGTGGTGAAGAAGTGGGGGCGGGATTATGGGTGGTGATGGGGAGGGGGGTGGGATTATTGGTGGTGAAGGGGTGGGGGGGCGGGATTATGGGTGGTGATGGGGTAAGGGGGCCGGATTATGGGTGGTGATGGGGTGGGGGGCGGAATTATGGGTGGTGAAGGGGTGGGGTGGCGGGATTATGGGTGGTGAAGGGGTGGGGGGCGGGATTATGGGTGGTAATGGGGTGGGGTGGTGGGATCATGGGTGGTGATGGGGTGGGGGGCGGGATTATGGGTGGTGATGGGGTGGGGGAACGGGATTATGAGTGGTGATGGGGTGGGGGGGCGGGATTATGGGTGGTGATGGGGTGTGGGCGGGATTATTGGTGGTAATGGGGTGGGGGCGGGATTATGGGTGGTGATGGGGTGGGGGGCGGGGGATTATTGGTGGTAATGGGGTGGGAGGGCGGGACTTATGGGTGGTAAAGGGGTGAGGGGCGGGATTATGGGTGGTGATGGGTTAAGGGGCAGGATTATGGGTGGTAATGGGGTGGGGGGCGGGATTATGGGTGGCGATGGGGTGGGAGGGCGGGATTATGGGTGGTGATGGGGTGGGGGGCGGAATTATGCGTGATGATGTTTTATGGGTGGTGATGGGGTGGGGGGTGGGATTATGGGTGGTGATGGGGTTGGAGGGCGGGATTATGGGTAATGATGGGGTGGGGGGCGGGATTATGGGTAATGATGGGGTGTGGGGGCGGGATTATGGGTGGTGATGGGGTGGGAGGGCGGGATTATGGGTGGTGATGGGGTGGGTGGCAGGTTTATGGGTGGTGATGGGGTGGGGGGCGGGATTATGGGTGGTGATGGGGTGGGGGGCGGGATTATGGGTGGTGATGGGGTGGGGGGCGGGATTATGGGTGGTGATGGGTTGGGGGGCGGGATTGTGGGTGGTGATGGGGTGGGGGGGCAGGATTATGGGTGGTGATGGGGTGGGGTCGGGATTATGGGTGGTGATGGGGTGGGGGGCGGGATTATGGGTGCTGAAGGGGCGGGGGGCGGGATTATGAGTGGTGATGGGGTGGGGGGCGGGATTATGGGTGGTGATGGGGTGGGAGGGTGGGATTTTGGGTGGTGATGGGGTGGGAGGGCGGTATTATGGGTGGTGATGGGGTGGGAGGGAGGGATTATGGGTGTTGATGGGGTGGGAGGGCGGGATTATGGGTGGTGATGGGTTGGGGGGAGGGATTATGGGTGGTGATGGGGTGGGGGGAGGGATTTTGGGTGGTGATGGGGTGGGGGGAGGGATTATGGGTGGTGAAGGGGTGGGGACGAGATTATGGGTGGTGAAGGGGTGGGGGCGGGATTATGGGTGGTGAAGGAGTGGTGGGGCGGTATTATGGGTGGTGATGGGGTGGGGGGTGGGATTATGGGGGGTGATGGGGTGGGGGGCAGGATTATTGGTGGTGAAGGGGTGGGGGCGGGATTACGGGTGTTGATGGGGCGGAAAGGCGGGATTATATGTGGTAAAGGGGTGGGGGCGGGATTATGGGTGGTGATGGGGTGGGGGGGCTGGATTATAGGTGGTGATGGGGTGGGGGGGCTGGATTATGGGTTGTGATGGGGTGGGGCCGGGATTATTGATGGTAATGGGGTGGTAGGGCGGTATTATGGGTGGTAATGGGGTGGGGAGCGTTATTATGGGTGGTGATGGGGTGGGGGTGGGATTATGGGGGATGATGGGGTGGGGGGCGGGATTATTGATGGTGAAGGGGTGGGAGTGGGATTATGGGTGTTGATGGGGTGGGAGGGCGGGATTATGTGTGGTAAAGGGGTGAGGGGCGGGATTATGGGTGGTGATGGGTGGGGGGTGGGATTATGGGTGGTGATGGGGTGAGGGGAGGGATTATGGGTGGTGATGGGGTGGGGGGAAGGATTATGGGTGTTGAAGGGGTGGGGACGGGATTATGGGTGGTGAAGGGGTGAGGGCGGGATAATGGGTGGTGACGGAGTGGTGGGGCGGTATTATGGGTGGTGATGGGGTGGGGGGCGGGATTATGGGGGTTGATGGGGTGGGGGGCAGGATTATAGGTGGTGAAGGGGTGGGGGCGGGATTATGGGTGTTGATGGGGCAGGAGGGCGGGATTATGTGTGGTAAAGGGGTGGGGGCGGGATTATGGGTGGTGATAGGGTGGGGGGGCTGGATTATAGGTGGTGATGGGGTGGGGGGCTGGATTATGGGTTGTGATGGGGTGGGGCGCGGGATTATTGGTGGTAATGGGGTGGTAGGGCGGTATTATGGGTGGTGACGGAGTGGTGGGGCATTATTATGGGTGGTGATGGGGTGGGGGGCGGGATTATGGGGGTTGATGGGGTGGGGGGCAGGATTATAGGTGGTGAAGGGGTGGGGGCGGGATTATGGGTGTTGATGGGGCAGGAGGGCGGGATTATGTGTGGTAAAGGGGTGGGGGCGGGATTATGGGTGGTGATGGGGTGGAGGGGCTGGATTATAGGTGGTGATGGGGTGGGGGGCTGGATTATGGGTTGTGATGGGGTGGGGCGCGGGATTATTGGTGGTAATGGGGTGGTAGGGCGGGATTATGTGTGGTAAAGGGGTGAGGGGCGGGATTATGGGTGGTGATGGGGTGGGGGGTGGGATTATGGGTGGTGATGGGATGGGGGCGGGATTAAGGGTGGTGATGGGGTGGGGAGCGGGAATATGGGTGGTGATGGCGTGGGCGGCATCATTATGGGTGGTGTTTTATGGGTGGTGATGGGGTGGGGGGCGGTATTATGGGTGGTGATGAACTGGTAGGGTGGGATTATGGGTAATGATGGGGTGGGGGGCGGGATTATGGATGGTGATGGGGTGGGAGGGCGGGATTATGGGTGGTGATGGGGTGGGGCGAGGGATTATGAGTGGTGATGGGGTGGGGGGAGGGATTATGGGTGGTGAAGGGGTGGGAGGGCGGGGATTATGGGTGTTGATGGGGTGGGAGGGCGGGATTATGGGTGTTGATAGGGTGGGAGGGCGGGATTATGGGTGGTGATGGGGTGGGGGGGAGGGATTATGGGTGGTGATGGGGTGGGGGGAGGGATTTTGGGTGGTGATGGGGTGGGGGGAGGGATTATGGGTGGTGAAGGGGTGGGGACGGGATTATGGGTGGTGAAGGGGTGGGGGCGGGATTATGGGTGGTGAAGGAGTGGTGGGGCGGTATTATGGGTGGTGATGGGGTGGGGGGCGGGATTATGGGGGGTGATGGGGTGGGGGGCGGGATTATGTGTGGTAAAGGGGTGAAGGTGGGATTATGGGAGGTGATGGGGTGGGGGGCTGGATTATGGGTGGTGATGGGGTGGGGGGGCTGGATTATGGGTGGTGATGGGGTGGGGGGGCTGGATTATGGGTGGTGATGGGGTGGGGGGCGGGATTATGGGTGGTGATGGGGTGAGGGGAGGGATTATGGGTGGTGATGGGGTGGGGGGAGGGATTATGGGTGGTGAAGGGGTGGGGGGAGGGATTATGGGTGGTGAAGGGGAGGGGACGGGATTATGGGTGGTGAAGTGGTGAGGGCGGGATTATTGGTGGTGAAGGGGTGGGGGGCGGGATTTGGGTGTTGATGGGATGGTGGTGGGATTATGGGTGGTGATGGGGTGGGGGAGCGGGATTATGGGTGGTGATGGGGTGGGGGGCGGGATTCTGGGTGGCGATGGGGAGGGGGGCGGGATTATTCATGGTGAAGGGGTGGGGGGCGGGGATTATGGGTAATGAAGGGGTGGGGTGGCGGGATTATGGGTGGTGAAGGGGTGGGGTGGCGGGATTATTCGTGGTGAAGGGGTGGGGTGGCGGGATTATGGGTGGTGAAGGGGTGGGGTGGCGGGATTATGGGTGGTGAAGGGGTGGGGAGAGGGATTATGGGTGGTGAAGGGGAGGGGACGGGATTATGGGTGGTGAAGGGGTGAGGGCGGGATAA
Source organism: Ranitomeya variabilis (assembly GCF_051348905.1). Classification (NCBI taxonomy): domain Eukaryota; kingdom Metazoa; phylum Chordata; class Amphibia; order Anura; family Dendrobatidae; genus Ranitomeya; species Ranitomeya variabilis. The sequence continues at coordinate 44,222 of NW_027508050.1, forward strand.
TGGGTGGTGACGGAGTGGTGGGGTGGTATTATGGGTGGTGATGGGGTGGGGGGCGGGATTATGGGGGTTGATGGGGTGGGGGGCAGGATTATAGGTGGTGAAGGGGTGGGGGCGGGATTATGGGTGTTGATGGGGCGGGAGGGCGGGATTATGTGTGGTAAAGGGGTGGGGGCAGGATATGGGTGGTGATGGGGTAGGGGGCTGGATATAGGTGGTGATGGGGTGGGGGGGCTGGATTATGGGTTGTGATGGGGTGGGGGGGCGGGATTATGGGTGGTGATGGGGTGGGGGGTGGTATTATGGGGGATGATGGGGTGGGGGGTGGGATTATTGTTGGTGAAGGGGTGGGAGCGGGATTATGGGTGTTGATGGGGCGGGAGGGCGGGATTATGTGTGCTAAAGGGGTGAGGGGCGGGATTATGGGTGGTGATGGGGTGGGGGGTGGGATTATAGGTGGTGATGGGGTGGGGGCAGGATTAAGGGTGGTGATGGGGTGGGGGGCGGGAATATGGGTGGTGATGGCGTGGTCGGCATCATTATGGGTGGTGTTTTATGGGTGGTGATGGGGTGGGGGGCGGTATTATGGGTGGTGATGGACTGGTAGGGTGGGATTATGGGTAATGATGGGGTGGGGGGCGGGATTATGGGTGGTGATGGGGTGGGAGGGCGGGATTATGGGTGGTGATGGGGTGGGGCGAGGGATTATGAGTGGTGATGGGGTGGGGGGAGGGATTATGGGTGGTGAAGGGGTGGGGGCGGGATTATGGGTGGTGAAGGAGTGGGGGGGTGGGATTATGGGTGGTGATGGGGTGGGGGGTGGGATTATGGGTGGTGATGGGTTGGTGGTGGGATTATGGGTGGTGATGGGGTGGGGGAGCGGGATTATGGGTGGTGATGGGGTGGGGGGCGGGGATTATGGGTGGCGATGGGGTGGGGGGCGGGATTATTCATGGTGAAGGGGTGGGGGGCGGGATTATGGGTAATGAAGGGGTGGGGTGGCGGAATTATTCATGGTGAAGGGGTGGGTGGCGGGATTATGGGTGGTGAAGGGGTGGGGTGGCGGGATTATTCGTGGTGAAGGGGTGGGGTGGCGGGATTATGGGTGGTTAAGGGGTGGAGGGCGGGATTATGGGTGGTGATGGGGTGGGGTGGTGGGATTATGAGTGGTGATGGGGTGGGGGGGCAGGATTATGGGTGGTGATGGGGTGAGTGGGCGGTCTTTATGGGTGGTGAAGTAGTGGGGGCAGGATTATGGGTGGTGAAGGGGTGGGGGGGCGGGATTAGGAATGGTGATAGGGTGGGGTTGTGGGATTATGAGTGGTGATGGGGTGGGGGGGCGGGATTATGGGTGGTGATGGGGTGAGTGGGCCGTCTTTATGGGTGGTGAAGTAGTTGGGGGCAGGATTATGGGTGGTGAAGGGGTGGGGGGGGCGGGATTATGGGTGGTTATGGGGTGGGGGGGCCATATTATGGGTGGTGATGGTGTGGGGGTCGTGATTATGGGTGGTGAAGGGGTGGGGGGCGGGGATTATGGGTGGTGATGGGTTAAGGGGCGGGATTATGGGTGGTAATGGGGTGGGGGGCGGGATTATGGGTGGCGATGGGGTGGGAGGGCGGGATTATGGGTGGTGATGGGGTGGGGGGCGGAATTATGCGTGATGATGTTTTATGGGTGGTGATGGGGTGGGGGGTGGGATTATGGGTGGTGATGGGGTTGGAGGGCGGGATTATGGGTAATGATGGGGTGGGGGGCGGGATTATGGGTAATGATGGGGTTTGGGTGCGGGATTATGGGTGGTGATTGGGTGGGAGGGCGGGATTATGGGTGGTAAAGGTGTGGGGGGCAGGATTATGGGTGGTGATGGGGTGGGGGGGCTGGTTTATGGGTGGTGATGGGGTGGGGGGCGGGATTATGGGTGGTGATGGGGTGGGTGGCAGGTTTATGGGTGGTGATGGGGTGGGGGGCGGGATTATGGGTGGTGATGGGGTGGGGGGTGGGATTATGGGTGGTGATGGGGTGGGGGGCGGTATTATGGGTGGTGATGGGGTGGGGGGAGGGATTATGGGTGGTGAAGGGGTGGGGACGGGATTATGGGTGGTGAAGGAGTGGTGGGGCTGGATTATGGGTGGTGATGGGGTGGGGGGCGGGATTATGGGGGGTGATGGGGTGGGGGGCGGGATTATGTGTGGTAAAGGGGTGAAGGTGGGATTATGGGTGGTGATGGGGTGGGGGGCTGGATTATGGGTGGTGATGGGGTGAGGGGGCTGGATTATGGGTGGTGATGGGGTGGGGGGGCTGGATTATGGGTGGTGATGGGGTGGGGGGGCTGGATTATGGGTGGTGATGGGGTGGGGGGTTGGATTATGGGTGGTGATGGGGTGAGGGGAGGGATTATGGGTGGTGATGGGGTGGGGGGAGGGAATATGGGTGGTGAAGGGGTGGGGGCGGGATTATGGGTGTTGATGGGGCAGGAGGGCGGGATTATGTGTGGTAAAGGGGTGGGGGCGGGATTATGGGTGGTGATGGGGTGGGGGGGCTGGATTATAGGTGGTGATGGGGTGGGGGGGCTGGATTATGGGTTGTAATGGGGTGGGGGGCGGGATTATTGGTGGTAATGGGGTGGTAGGGCGGTATTATGGGTGGTAATGGGGTGGGGGGCGGTATTATGGGTGGTGATGGGGTGGGGGGTGGGATTATGGGGGATGATGGGGTGGGGGGTGGGTTTATTGGTGGTGAAGGGGTGGGAGCGGGATTATGGGTGTTGATGGGGCGGGAGGGCGGGATTATGTGTGGTAAAGGGGTGAGGGGCGGGATTATGGGTGGTGATGGGGTGGGGGGTGGGATTATGGGTGGTGATGGGGTGGGGGCGGGATTAAGGGTGGTGATGGGGTGGGGGGCGGGAATATGGGTGGTGATGGCGTGGGCGGCATCATTATGGGTGGTGTTTTATGGGTGGTGATGGGGTGGGGGGCGGTATTATGGGTGGTGATGGACTGGTAGGGTGGGATTATGGGTAATGATGGGGTGGGGGCGGGATTATGGGTGGTGATGGGGTGGGAGGGCGGGATTATAGGTGGTGATGGGGTGGGGCGAGGGATTATGAGTGGTGATGGGGTGGGGGGAGGGATTATGGGTGGTAAAGGGGTGGGGACGGGATTATGGGTGTTGAAGGGGTGGGGGCGGGATTATGGGTGGTGAAGGAGTGGGGGGGTGGGATTTTGGGTGGTGATGGGGTGGGAGGGCGGTATTATGGGTGGTGATGGGGTGGGAGAGCGGGATTATGGGTGTTGATGGGGTGGGAGGGCGGGATTATGGATGGTGATGGGGTGGGGGGGAGGGATTATGGGTGGTGATGGGGTGGGGGGAGGGATTTTGGGTGGTGATGGGGTGGGGGGAGGGATTATGGGTGGTAAAGGGGTGGGGACGGGATTATGGGTGTTGAAGGGGTGGGGGCGGGATTATGGGTGGTGAAGGAGTGGTGGGGCGGTACTATGGGTGGTGATGGGGTGGGGGGCGGGATTATGGGGGGTGATGGGGTGGGGGGCGCGATTATGTGTGGTAAAGGGGTGAAGGTGGGATTATGGGTGGTGATAGGGTGGGGGGCTGGATTATGGGTGGTGATGGGGTGGGGGGGCTGGATTATGGGTGGTGATGGGGTGGGGGGGCTGGATTATGGGTGGTGATGGGGTGGGGGGCGGGATTATGGGTGGTGATGGGGTGAGGGGAGGGATTATGGGTGGTGATGGGGTGGGGGGAAGGATTATGGGTGGTGAAGGGGTGGGGGGCTGGATTATGGGTTGTGATGGGGTGGGGGGCGGGATTATAGGTGGTGATGGGGTGGGGGGTGGGATTATGGGGGATGATGGGGTGGGGGGTGGGATTATTGGTGGTGAAGGGGTGGGAGCGGGATTATGGGTGTTGATGGGGCGGGAAGGTGGGATTATGTGTGGTAAAGGGGTGAGGGGCGGGATTATGGGTGGTGATGGGGTGGTGGGTGGGATTATGGGTGGTGATGGGGTGGGGGCGGGATTAAGGGTGGTGATGGGGTGGGGGGCGGGAATATGGGTGGTGATGGCGTGGGCGGCATCATTATGGGTGGTGTTTTATGGGTGGTGATGGGGTGGGGTGCGGTATTATGGGTGGTGATGGACTGGTAGGGTGGGATTATGGGTAATGATGGGGTGGGGGGCGGGATTATGGGTGGTGATGGGGTGGGAGGGCGGGATTATGGGTGGTGATGGGGTGGGGCGAGGGATTATGAGTGGTGATGGGGTGGGGGGAGGGATTATGGGTGGTGAAGGGGTGGGGGCGGGATTATGGGTGGTGAAGGAGTGGGGGGGTCGGATTATGGGTGGTGATTGGGTGGGGGGCAGGATTATGGGTGGTGATGGGTTGGGGGGCGGGATTATTGGTGGTGAAGGGGTGGGGGGCGGGATTATGGGTGTTGATGGGATGGTGGTGGGATTATGGGTTATGATGGGGTGGGGGAGCGGGATTATGGGTGGTGATGGGGTGGGGGGCGGGATTATGGGTGGTGATGGGGTGGGGGGCGGGATTATTCATGGTGAAGGGGTGGGGGGCGGGATTATGGGTAATGAAGGGGTGGGGTGGCGGAATTATTCATGGTGAAGGGGTGGGGTGGCGGGATTATGGGTGGTGAAGGGGTGGGGTGGCGGGATTATTCGTGGTGAAGGGGTGGGGTGGCGGGATTATGGGTGGTTAAGGGGTGGAGGGCGGGATTATGGGTGGTGATGGGGTGGGGTGGTGGGATTATGAGTGGTGATGGGGTGGGGGGCGGGATTATGGCTGGTGATGGGGTGAGTGGGCGGTCTTTATGGGTGGTGAAGTAGTGGGGGCAGGATTATGGGTGGTGAAGGGGTGGGGGGGCGGGATTATGAATGGTGATAGGGTGGGGTTGTGGGATTATAAGTGGTGATGGGGTGGGGGGGCGGGATTATGGGTGGTGATGGGGTGAGTGGGCCGTCTTTATGGGTGGTGAAGTAGTGGGGGCAGGATTATGGGTGGTGAAGGGGTGGGGGGGCGGGATTATGGGTGGTTATGGGGTGGGGGGGCGATATTATGGGTGGTGATGGGGTGGGGGTCGTGATTATGGGTGGTGAAGGGGTGGGGGGCGGGATTATGGGTGGTGATGGGGAGGGGGGTGGGATTATTGGTGGTGAAGGGGTGGGGGGGTGGGATTATGGGTGGTGATGGGGTGGGGGGGCGGGATTATGGGTGGTGATGGGGTGGGGGGGCGGGATTATGGGTGGTGAAGGGGTGGGGTGGCGGGATTATGGGTGGTGATGGGGAGGGGGGTGGGATTATTGGTGGTGAAGGGGTGGGGGGGCGGGATTATGGGTGGTGATGGGGTGGGGGGGCGGGATTATGGGTGGTGATGGGATGGGGGGCGGGATTATGGGTGGTGATGGGGTGGGGGGGCGGGATTATGGGTGGTGATGGGGTGGGGGGGCGGAATTATTGGTGGTGAAGGGGTGGGGTGGCGGGATTATGGGTGGTGAAGGGGTGGGAAGCGGGATTATGGGTGGTGATGGGGTGGGGTGGTGGGATCATGGGTGGTGATGGGGTGGGGGGCGGGTTTATGGGTGGTGATCGGGTGGGGGAACGGGATTATGAGTGGTGATGGGGTGGGGGGCGGGATTATGGATGGTGATGGGGTGTGGGTGGGATTATTGCTGGGGATGGGGTGGGGGCGAGATTATGGGTGGTGATGGGGTGGGGGTGGGGGATTATTGGTGGTAATGGGGTGGGAGGGCGGGATTATGGGTGGTAAAAGGGTGAAGGTGGGATTATGGGTGGTGATGGGGTGGGGGGCTGGATTATGGGTGGTGATGGGGTGGGGGGGCTGGATTATGGGTGGTGATGGGGTGGGGGGGCTGGATTATGGGTGGTGATGGGATGGGGGGCGGGATTATGGGTGGTGATGGGGTGAGGGGAGGGATTATGGGTGGTGAAGGGGTGGGGGGAGGGATTATGGGTGGTGAAGGGGAGGGGACGGGATTATGGGTGGTGAAGGGGTGAGGGCGGGATAATGGGTGGTGACGGAGTGGTGGGGCGGTATTATGGGTGGTGATGGGGTGGGGGGCGGGATTATGGGGGTTGATGGGGTGGGGGGCAGGATTATAAGTGGTGAAGGGGTGGGGGCGGGATTATGGGTGTTGATGGGGCGGGAGGGCGGGATTATGTGTGGTAAAGGGGTGGGGGCGGGATTATGGGTGGTGATGGGGTAGGGGGGCTGGATTATAGGTGGTGATGGGGTGGGGGGGCTGGATTATGGGTTGTGATGGGGTGGGGGGCGGGATTATTGGTGGTGATGGGGTGGGGGGTGGGATTATGGGGGATGATGGGGTGGGGTGGCGGGATTATTCGTGGTGAAGGGGTGGGGTGGCGGGATTATGGGTGGTTAAGGGGTGGAGGGCGCGATTATGGGTGGTGATGGGGTGGGGTGGTGGGATTATGAGTGGTGATGGGGTGGGGGGGCGGGATTATGGTTGGTGATGGGGTGAGTGGGCGGTCTTTATGGGTGGTGAAGTAGTGGGGGCAGGATTATGGGTGGTGAAGGGGTGGGGGGGCAGGATTATGAATGGTGATAGTGTGGGGTTGTGGGATGATAAGTGGTGATGGGGTGGGTGGGCGGGATTATGGGTGGTGATGGGGTGAGTGGGCCGTCTTTATGGGTGGTGAAGTAGTGGGGGCAGGATTATGGGTGGTGAAGGGGTGGGGGGGCGGGATTATGGGTGGTTATGGGGTGGGGGGGCGATATTATGGGTGGTGATGGGGTGGGGGTCGTGATTATGGGTGGTGAAGGGGTGGGGGGCGGGATTATGGGTGGTGATGGGGAGGGGGGTGGGATTATTGGTGGTGAAGGGGTGGGGGGGTGGGATTATGGGTGGTGATGGGGTGGGGGGCGGGATTATGGGTGGTGATGGGGTGGGGGGCGGGATTATGGGTGGTGATGGGGTGGGGGGGCGGGATTATGGGTGGTGATGGGGTGGGGCGGAATTATTGGTGGTGAAGGGGTGGGGTGGCGGGATTATGGGTGGTGAAGGGGTGGGAAGCGGGATTATGGGTGGTGATGGGGTGGGGTGGTGGGATCATGGGTGGAGATTGGGTGGGGGGCAGGTTTATGGGTGGTGATCGGGTGGGGGAACGGGATTATGATAGGTGATGGGGTGGGGGGGTGGGATTAAGGATGGTGATGGGGTGTGGGTGGGATTATTGCTGGGGATGGGGTGGGGGCGGGATTATGGGTGGTGATGGGGTGGGGGCGGGGGATTATTGGTGGTAATGGGGTGGGAGGGTGGGATTATGGGTGGTAAAGGGGTGACGGTGGGATTATGGGTGGTGATGGGATGGGGGGCTGGATTATGGGTGGTGATGGGGTGGGGGGGCTGGATTATGGGTGGTGATGGGGTGGGGGGGCTGGATTATGGGTGGTGATGGGGTGAGGGGAGGGATTATGGGTGGTGATGGGGTGGGGGGAGGGATTATGGGTGGTGAAGGGGTGGGGGGAGGGATTATGGGTGGTGAAGTGGTGGGGGGAGGGATTATGGGTGGTGAAGGGGAGGGGACGGGATTATGGGTGGTGAAGGGGTGAGGGCGGGATAATGGGTGGTGACGGAGTGGTGGGGCGGTATTATGGGTGGTGATGGGGTGGGGGGCGGGATTATGGGGGTTGATGGGGTGGGGGGCAGGATTATAGGTGGTGAAGGGGTGGGGGCGGGATTATGGGTGTTGATGGGGCGGGAGGGCGGGATTATGTGTGGTAAAGGGGTGGGGGCGGGATTATGGGTGGTGATGGGGTAGGGGGGCTGGATTATAGGTGGTGATGGGGTGGGGGGGCTGGATTATGGGTTGTGATGGGGTGGGGGGCGGGATTATTGGTGGTGATGGGGTGGGGGGTGGGATTATGGGGGATGATGGGGTGGGGGGTGGGATTATTGTTGGTGAAGGGGTGGGAGCGGGATTATGGGTGTTGATAGGGCGGGAGGGCGGGATTATGTGTGGTAAAGGGGTGAGGGGCGGGATTATGGGTGGTGATGGGGTGGGGGGTGGGATTATGGGTGGTGATGGGGTGGGGGCAGGATTAAGGGTGGTGATGGGGTGGGGGGCGGGAATATGGGTGGTGATGGCGTGGGCGGCATCATTATGGGTGGTGTTTTATGGGTGGTGATGGGGTGGGGGGTGGTATTATGGGTGGTGATGGACTGGTAGGGTGGGATTATGGGTAATGATGGGGTGGGGGGCGGGATTATGGGTGGTGATGGGGTGGGGCGAGGGATTATGAGTGGTGATGGGGTGGGGGGAGGGATTATGGGTGGTGAAGGGGTGGGGGCGGGATTATGGGTGGTGAAGGAGTGGGGGGGTGGGATTATGGGTGGTGATGGGGTGGGGGGCGGGATTATGGGTGGTGATGGGTTGGGGGGCGGGATTATAGGTGGTGAAGGGGTGGGGGGCGGGATTATGGGTGTTGATGGGATGGTGGTGGGATTATGGGTGGTGATGGGGTGGGGGAGCGGGATTATGGGTGGTGATGGGGTGGGGGGCGGGATTATGGGTGGTGATGGGGTGGGGGGCGGGATTATTCATGGTGAAGGGGTGGGGGGCGGGATTATGGGTAATGAAGGGGTGGGGTGGCGGAATTATTCATGGTGAAGGGGTGGGGTGGCGGGATTATGGGTGGTGAAGGGGTGGGGTGGCGGGATTATTCGTGGTGAAGGGGTGGGGTGGCGGGATTATGGGTGGTTAAGGGCTGGAGGGCGGGATTATGGGTGGTGATGGGGTGGGGTGGTGGGATTATGAGTGGTGATGGGGTGGGGGGGCGGGATTATGGGTGGTGATGGGGTGAGTGGGCGGTCTTTATGGCTGGTGAAGTAGTGGGGGCAGGATTATGGGTGGTGAAGGGGTGGGGGGGCGGGATTATGAATGGTGATAGGGTGGGGTTGTGGGATTATGAGTGGTGATGGGGTAAGGGGGCCGGATTATGGATGGTGATGGGGTGGGGGGGCGGAATTATGGGTGGTGAAGGGGTGGGGTGGCGGGATTATGGGTGGTGAAGGGGTGGGGGGCGGGATTATGGGTGGTGATGGGGTGGGGTGGTGGGATCATGGGTGGTGATGGGGTGGGGGGCGGGATTATGGGTGGTGATGGGGTGGGGGAACGGGAATATGAGTGGTGATGGGGTGGGGGGGCGGGATTATGGGTGGTGATGGGGTGTGGGCGGGATTATTGGTGGTAATGGGGTGGGGGCGGGATTATGGGTGGTGATGGGGTGGGGGCGGGGGATTATTGGTGGTAATGGGGTGGGAGGGCGGGACTTATGGGTGGTAAAGGGGTGAGGGGCGGGATTATGGGTGGTGATGGGTTAAGGGGCGGGATTATGGGTGGTAATGGGGTGGGGGGCGGGATTATGGGTGGCGATGGGGTGGGAGGGCGGGATTATGGGTGGTGATGGGGTGGGGGGCGGAATTATGCGTGATGATGTTTTATGGGTGGTGATGGGGTGGGGGGTGGGATTATGGGTGGTGATGGGGTTGGAGGGCGGGATTATGGGTAATGATGGGGTGGGGGGCGGGATTATGGGTAATGATGGGTGTGGGCGCGGGATTATGGGTGGTGATGGGGTGGGAGGGCAGGATTATGGGTGGTAAAGGGGTGGGGGGCAGGATTATGGGTGGTGATGGGGTGGGGGGGCTGGTTTATGGGTGGTGATGGGGTGGGGGGCGGGATTATGGGTGGTGATGATGGGGTGGGTGGCAGGTTTATTGGTGGTGATGGGGTGGGGGGCGGGAATATGGGTGGTGATGGGGTGGGGGGTGGGATTATGGGTGGTGATGGGGTGGGGGCGGGATTATGGGTGTTGATGGGGTGGGAGGGCGGGATTATGGGTGGTGATGGGGTAAGGGGGAGGGATTATGGGTGGTGATGGGGTGGGGGGAGGGATTTTGGGTGGTGATGGGGTGGGGGGAGGGATTATGGGTGGTGAAGGGGTGGGGGCGGGGATTATGGGTGGTGAAGGGAGTGGTGGGGCGGTATTATGGGTGGTGATGGGGTGGGGGGCGGGATTATGGGGGTGATGGGGTGGGGGGCGGATTATGTGGTAAAGGGGTGAAGGTGGGATTATGGGTGGTGATGGGGTGGGGGCTGGATTATGGGTGGTGATGGGGTGGGGGGGCTGGATTATGGGTGGTGATGGGGTGGGGGGGCCTGGATTATGGGTGGTGCTGGGGGTGGGGGGCGGGATTATGGGTGGTGATGGGGTGAGGGGAGGGATTATGGGTGGTGATGGGGTGGGGGGAGGGATTATGGGTGGTGAAGGGGTGGGTACGGGATTATTGGTGGTGAAGGGGTGAGGGCGGGATAATGGGTGGTGACGGAGTGGTGGGGCGGTACTATGGGTGGTGACGGGGTGGGGGGCGGGATTATGGGGGTTGATGGGGTGGGGGGCAGGATTATAGGTGGTGAAGGGGTGGGGGCGGGATTAATGGGTGTTGATGGGGCAGGAGGGCGGGATTATGTGTGGTAAAGGGGTGGGGGCGGGATTATGGGTGGTGATGGGGTGGGGGGGCTGGATTATAGGTGGTGATGGGGTGGGGGGCTGGATTATGGGTTGTGATGGGGTGGGGGGCGGGATTATTGGTGGTAATGGGGTGGTAGGGCAGTATTATGGGTGGTAATGGAGTGGTGGGGCGGTATTATGGGTGGTGACGGGGTGGGGAGCGGGATTATGGGGGTTGATGGGGTGGGGGGCAGGATTATAGGTGGTGAATTGGTGGGGGCGGGATTATGGGTGATGGATGGTGGGCAGGAGGGCGGGATTATGTGTGGTAAAGGGGTGGGGGCGGGATTATGGGTGGTGATGGGGTGGGGGGGCTGGATTATAGGTGGTTGATGGGGTGGGGGGGCTGGATTATGGGTTGTGATGGGGTGGGGGGCGGGATTATTGGTGGTAATGGGGTGGTAGGGCGGTATTATGGGTGGTACTGGGGTGGGGGGCGGGATTATAGGTGGTGAAGGGGTGGGGGCGGGATTATGGGTGTTGATGGGATGGTGGTGGGATTATGGGTGGTGATGGGTGGGGGAGCGGGCTTATGGGTGGTGATGGGGTGGGGGGCGGGATTATGGGTGGTGATGGGGTGGGGGGCGGGATTATTCCTGGTGAAGGGGTGGGGGGCGGGATTATGGGTAATGAAGGGGTGGGGTGGCGGAATTATTCATGGTGAAGGGGTGGGGTGGCGGGATTATGGGTGGTAAAAGGGGTGGGGTGGCGGGATTATTCGTGGTGAAGGGGTGGGGTGGCGGGATTATGGGTGGTTAAGGGTGGAGGGCGGGATTATGGGTGGTGATGGGGTGGGGTGGTGGGATATGAGTGGTGATGGGGTGGGGGGCGGGATTATGGGTGGTGATGGGTGAGTGGGCGGTCTTTATGGCTGGTGAAGTAGTGGGGGCAGGATTATGGGTGGTGAAGGGGTGGGGGGGCGGGATTATGAAATGGTGATAGGGTGGGGTTGTGGGATAATGAGTGGTGATGGGGTGGGGGGCGGATTTTGGGTGGTGATGGGGTGTGTGCCGTCTTTATGGGTGGTGAAGTAGTGGGGGCAGGATTATGGGTGGTGAAGGGGTGGGGGGCGGGATTATGGGTGGTTATGGGGTGGGGGGGCGATATTATGGGTGGTGATGCGGTGGGGGTCGTGATTATGGGTGGTGAAGGGGTGGGGGGCGGGATTATGGGTGGTGATGGGGAGGGGGTGGGATTATTGGTGGTGAAGGGGTGGGGGGTGGGATTATGGGTGGTGATGGGGTGGGGGGGCGGGATTATGGTGGTGATGGGGTGTGGGGGCGGGATTATGGGTGGTGAAGGGGTGGGGTGGCGGGATTATGGGTGGTGAAGGGGTGGCGTGGCGGGATTATTCGTGGTGATGGGGAGGGGGTGGGATTATTGGTGGTGAAGGGTGGGGGGGCGGGATTATGGGTGGTGATGGGGTGGGGGGGCGGGATTATGGGTGGTGATGGGGTAAGGGGGCCGGATTATGGATGGTGATGGGGTGGGGGGGCGGAATTATGGGTGGTGAAGGGGTGGGGTGGCGGGATTATGGGTGGTGAAGGGGTGGGGGCGGGATTATGGGTGGTGATGTTGTGGGGTGGTGGGATCATGGGTGGTGATGGGGTGGGGGGCGGGATTATGGGTGGTGATGGGGTGGGGGTACGGGAATATGAGTGGTGATGGGGTGGGGGGCGGGATTATTGGTGGTAATGGGGTGGGAGGGCGGGACTTATGGGTGGTAAAGGGGAGGGGCGGGATTATGGGTGGTGATGGGTTAAGGGGCGGGATTATGGGTGGTAATGGGGTGGGGGGCGGGATTATGGGTGGCGATGGGGTGGGAGGGCGGGATTATGGGTGGTGATGGGGTGGGGGGCGGAATTATGCGTGATGATGTTTTATGGGTGGTGATGGGGTGGGGGTGGGATTATGGGTGGTGATGGGGTTGGAGGGCGGGATTATGGGTAATGATGGGGTGGGGGGCGGGAGTATGGGTAATGATGGGGTGTGGGCGCGGGATTATGGGTGGTGATGGGGTGGGAGAGCGGGATTATGGGTGGTAAAGGGGTGGGGGGCAGGATTATGGGTGGTGATGGGGTGGGGGGGCTGGTTTATGGGTGGTGATGGGGTGGGGGGCGGGATTATGGGTGGTGATGGGGTGGGTGGCAGGTTTATTGGTGGTGATGGGGTGGGGGGCGGGATTATGGGTGGTGATGGGGTGGGGGGTGGGATTATGGGTGGTGATGGGGTGGGGGCGGGATTATGGGTGGTGATGGGGTGGGGGGCGGGATTGTGGGTGGTGATGGGGAGGGGGGGCAGGATTATGGGTGGTGATGGGGTGTGGGTCGGGATTATGGGTGGTGATGGGGTGGGGGGCGGGATTATGGGTGCTGAAGGGGCGGGGGGCGGGATTATGAGTGGTGATGGGGTGGGGGGGCGGGATTATATGTGGTGATGGGGTGGGAGGGTGGGATTTTGGTGGTGATGGGGTGGGAGGGCGGTATTATGGGTGGTGATGGGGTGGGAGGGCGGGATTATGGGTGTTGATGGGGTGGGAGGGCGGGATTATGGGTGGTGATGGGGTAAGGGGGAGGGATTATGGGTGGTGATGGGGTGGGGGGAGGGATTTTGGGTGGTGATGGGGTGGGGGGAGGGATTATGGGTGGTGAAGGGGTGGGGACGGGATTATGGGTGGTGAAGGGGTGGGGGCGGGATTATGGGTGGTGAAGGAGTGGTGGGGCGGTATTATGGGTGGTGATGGGGTGGGGGGCGGGATTATGGGGGGTGATGGGGTGGGGGGCGGGATTATGTGTGGTAAAGGGGTGAAGGTGGGATTATGGGTGGTGATGGGGTGGGGGGCTGGATTATGGGTGGTGATGGGGTGGGGGGGCTGGATTATGGGTGGTGATGGGGTGGGGGGGCTGGATTATGGGTGGTGATGGGGTGGGGGGCGGGATTATGGGTGGTGATGGGGTGAGGGGAGGGATTATGGGTGGTGATGGGGTGGGGGGAGGGATTATGGGTGGTGAAGGGGTGGGTACGGGATTATGGGTGGTGAAGGGGTGAGGGCGGGATAATGGGTGGTGACGGAGTGGTGGGGCGGTACTATGGGTGGTGACGGGGTGGGGGGCGGGATTATGGGGGTTGATGGGGTGGGGGGCAGGATTATAGGTGGTGAAGGGGTGGGGGCGGGATTATGGGTGTTGATGGGGCAGGAGGGCGGATTATGTGTGGTAAAGGGGTGGGGGCGGGATTATGGGTGGTGATGGGTGGGGGGGCTGGATTATAGGTGGTGATGGGGTGGGGGGGCTGGATTATGGGTTGTGATGGGGTGGGGGGCGGGATTATTGGTGGTAATGGGGTGGTAGGGCAGTATTATGGGTGGTAATGGAGTGGTGGGGCGGTATTATGGGTGGTGACGGGGTGGGGAGCGGGATTATGGGGGTTGGTGGGGTGGGGGGCAGGATTATAGGTGGTGAAGGGGTGGGGGCGGGATTATGGGTGTTGATGGGGCAGGAGGGCGGGATTATGTGTGGTAAAGGGGTGGGGGCGGGATTATGGGTGGTGATGGGGTGGGGGGCTGGATTATAGGTGGTGATGGGGTGGGGGGGCTGGATTATGGGTTGTGATGGGGTGGGGGGCAGGATTATTGGTGGTAATGGGGTGGTAGGGCGGTATTATGGGTGGTAATGGGGTGGGGGGTGGGATTATGGGTGGTGATGGGGTGGGGGCGGGATTAAGGGTGGTGATGGGGTGGGGGGCGGGATTATGGGTGTTGATGGGGCAGGAGGGCGGGATTATGTGTGGTAAAGGGGTGGGGGGTGGGATTATGGGGGATGATGGGGTGGGGGGTGGGATTATTGGTGGTGAAGGGGTGGGAGCGGGATTATGGGTGTTGATGGGGCGGGAGGGCGGGATTATGTGTGGTAAAGGGGTGAGGGGCGGGATTATGGGTGGTGATGGGGTGGGGGGTGGGATTATGGGTGGTGATGGGGTGGGGGCGGGATTAAGGGTGGTGATGGGGTGGGGGGCGGGAATATGGGTGGTGATGGCGTGGGCGGCATCATTATGGGTGGTGTTTTATGGGTGGTGATGGGGTGGGGGGCGGTATTATGGGTGGTGATGGACTGGTAGGGTGGGATGATGGGGTGGTGATGGGGTGGGGGGTGGGATTATGGGTGGTGATGGGGTGGGGGCGGGATTAAGGGTGGTGATGGGGTGGGGGGCGGGATTATGGGTGTTGATGGGGCAGGAGGGCGGGATTATGTGTGGTAAAGGGGTGGGGGGTGGGATTATGGGGGATGATGGGGTGGGGGGTGGGATTATTGGTGGTGAAGGGGTGGGAGCGGGATTATGGGTGTTGATGGGGCGGGAGGGCGGGATTATGTGTGGTAAAGGGGTGAGGGGCGGGATTATGGGTGGTGATGGGGTGGGGGGTGGGATTATGGGTGGTGATGGGGTGGGGGCGGGATTAAGGGTGGTGATGGGGTGGGGGGCGGGAATATGGGTGGTGATGGCGTGGGCGGCATCATTATGGGTGGTGTTTTATGGGTGGTGATGGGGTGGGGGGCGGTATTATGGGTGGTGATGGACTGGTAGGGTGGGATTATGGGTAATGATGGGGTGGGGGGCGGGATTATGGGTGGTGATGGGGTGGGAGGGCGGGATTATGGGTGTTGATGGGGTGGGAGGGCGGGATTATGGGTGGTGATGGGGTGAGGGGGAGGGATTATGGGTGGTGATGGGGTGGGGGGAGGGATTTTGGGTGGTGATGGGGTGGGGGGAGGGCTTATGGGTGGTAAAGGGGTGGGGACGGGATTATGGGTGGTGAAGGGGTGGGGGCGGGATTATGGGTGGTGAAGGAGTGGTGGGGCGGTATTATGGGTGGTGATGGGGGGGGGCGGGATTATGGGGGGTGATGGGGTGGGGGGCGGGATTATGGGGGGTGATGGGGTAGGGGGCGGGATTATGTGTGGTAAAGGGGTGAAGGTGGGATTATGGGTGGTGATGGGGTGGGGGGCTGGATTATGGGTGGTGATGGGGTGGGGGGGCTGGATTATGGGTGGTGATGGGGTGGGGGGGCTGGATTATGGGTGGTGATGGGGTGGGGGGCGGGTTTATGGGTGGTGATGGGGTGAGGGGAGGGATTATGGGTGGTGATGGGGTGGGGGGAGGGATTATGGGTGGTGAAGGGGTGGGGGGAGGGATTATGGGTGGTGAAGGGGTGGGGACGGGATTATGGGTGGTGAAGGGGTGAGGGCGGGATAATGGGTGGTGACGGAGTGGTGGGGCGGTATTATGGGTGGTGATAGGGTGGGGGGCGGGATTATGGGGGTTGATGGGGTGGGGGGCAGGATTATAGGTGGTGAAGGGGTGGGGGCGGGATTATGGGTGTTGATGGGGCGGGAGGGCGGGATTATGTGTGGTAAAGGGGTGGGGGCGGGATTATGGGTGGTGATGGGGTAGGGGGGCTGGATTATAGGTGGTGATGGGGTGGGGGGGCTGGATTATGGGTTGTGATGGGGTGGGGGGCGGGATTATTGGTGATGATGGGGTGGGGGGTGGGATTATGGGTGGTGATGGGGTGGGGGCGGGATTAAGGGTGGTGATGGGGTGGGGGGCGGGAATATGGGTGGTGATGGACTGGTAGGGTGGGATTATGGGTAATAATGGGGTGGGGGGCGGGATTATGGGTGGTGATGGGGTGGGAGGGCGGGATTATGGGTGGTGATGGGGTGGGGTGAGGGATTATGGGTGGTGAAGGGGTGGGGGCGGGATTATGAGTGGTGAAGGAGTGGGGGGGTGGGATTATGGGTGGTGATGGGGTGGGGGGCGGGATTATGGGTGGTGATGGGTTGGGGGGCGGGATTATTGGTGGTGAAGGGGTGGGGGGCAGGATTATGGGTGTTGATGGGATGGTGGTGGGATTATGGGTGGTGATGGGGTGGGGGAGCGGGATTATGGGTGGTGATGGGGTGGGGGGCGGGATTATGGGTGGTGATGGGGTGGGGGGCGGTATTATTCATGGTGAAGGGGTGGGGGGCGGGATTATGGGTAATGAAGGGGTGGGGTGGCGGAATTTTCCATGGTGAAGGGGTGGGGTGGCGGGATTATGGGTGGTGAAGGGGTGGGGTGGCGGGATTATTCATGGTGAAGGGGTGGGGTGGCGGGATTATGGGTGGTTAAGGGGTGGAGGGCGGGATTATGGGTGGTGATGGGGTGGGGTGGTGGGATTATGAGTGGTGATGGGGTGGGGGGGCGGGATTATGGGTGGTGATGGGGTGAGTGGGCGGTCTTTATGGGTGGTGAAGTAGTGGGGGCAGGATTATGGGTGGTGAAGGGGTGGGGGGGCGGGATTATGAATGGTGATAGGGTGGGGTTGTGGGATTATGAGTGGTGATGGGGTGGGGGGGCGGGATTATGGGTGGTGATGGGGTGAGTGGGCCGTCTTTATGGGTGGTGAAGTAGTGGGGGCAGGATTATGGGTGGTGAAGGGGTGGGGGGGCGGGATTATGGTTGGTTATGGGGTGGGGGGGCGATATTATGGGTGGTGATGGGGTGGGGGTCGTGATTATGGGTGGTGAAGGGGTGGGGGGCGGGATTATGGGTGGTGATGGGGAGGGGGGTGGTATTATTGGTGGTGAAGGGGTGGGGGGGGGGATTATGGGTGGTGATGGGGTGGGGGGGCGGGATTATGGGTGGTGATGGGGTGGGGGGGCAGGATTATGGGTGGTGAAGGGGTGGGGTGGCGGGATTATGGGTGGTGATGGGGAGGGGGGT
Organism: Ranitomeya variabilis; assembly: GCF_051348905.1. Lineage (NCBI taxonomy): Eukaryota > Metazoa > Chordata > Amphibia > Anura > Dendrobatidae > Ranitomeya > Ranitomeya variabilis. Next base: position 61,561 of record NW_027508050.1, read on the forward strand.
GGGATTATTGGTGGTGAAGGATGGGGGGGCGGGATTATGGGTGGTGATGGGGTGGGGGGCGGGATTATGGGTGGTGATGGGGTGGGGGGGCGGGATTATGGGTGGTGATGGGGTGGGGGGGCGGGATTATGGGTGGTGATGGGGTGGGGGGGCGGAATTATGGGTGGTGAAGGGGTGGGGTGGCGGGATTATGGGTGGTGAAGGGGTGGGAAGCGGGATTATGGGTGGTGATCGGGTGGGGGAACGGGATTATGAGTGGTGATGGGGTGTGGGTGGGATTATTGCTGGGGATGGTGTGGGGGCGGGATTATGGGTGGTGATGGGGTGGGGGCGGGGGATTATTGGTGGTAATGGGGTGGGAGGGCGGGATTATGAGTGGTAAAAGGGTGAGGGGCGGGATTATGGGTGGTGATGGGGTAAGGGGCGGGATTATGGGTGGTAATGGGGTGGGGGGCGGGATTATGGGTGGCGATGGGGTGGGAGGGCGGGATTATGGGTGGTGATGGGGTGGGGGGCGGGATTATGCGTGATGATGTTTTATGGGTGGTGATGGGGTGGGGGGTGGGATTATGGGTGGTGATGGGGTTGGAGGGCGGGATTATGGGTAATGATGGGGTGGGGGGGCGGGACTATGGGTGGTGATGGGGTGGGGACGGGATTATGGGTGGTGAAGGGGTGGGGGGTGGGATTATGGGTGGTGATGGGGTGGGGCGAGGGATTATGGGTGGTGATGGGGTGGGTGGCAGGTTTATGGGTGGTGATGGGGTGGGGGGCGGGATTATGGGTGGTGATGGGGTGGGGGGCGGGATTATGGGTGGTGATGGGGTGGGGGCGGGATTATGGGTGGTGATGGGGTGGGGGGCGGGATTGTGGGTGGTGATGGGGTGGGGGGGCAGGATTATGGGTGGTGATGGGGTGGGGGTCGGGATTATGGGTGGTGATGGGGTGGGGGGCGGGATTATGGGTGCTGAAGGGGCGGGGGGCGGGATTATGAGTGGTGATGGGGTGGGGGGGCGGGATTATGGGTGGTGATGGGGTGGGAGGGTGGGATTTTGGTTGGTGATGGGGTGGGAGGGCGGTATTATGGGTGGTGATGGGGTGGGAGGGCAGGATTATGGGTGCTGATGGGGTGGGGGGAGGGATTATGGGTGGTGATGGGGTGGATGGAGGGATTATGGGTGGTGATGGGGTGGGGGGAGGGATTATGGGTGGTGAAGGGGTGGGGACGGGATTATGGGTGGTGAAGGGGTGGGGGCAGGATTATGGGTGGTGAAGGAGTGGTGGGGCGGTATTATGGGTGGTGATGGGGTGGGGGGTGGGATTATGGGGGGTGATGGGGTGGGGGGCGGGATTATTGGTGGTGAAGGGGTGGGGACGGCATTATGGGTGTTGAAGGGGTGAGGGCGGGATAATGGGTGGTGACGGAGTGGTGGGGCGGTATTATGGGTGGTGATGGGGTGGGGGGCGGGATTATGGGTGGTGATGGGGTGGGAGGGCTGGATTATGGGTGGTGAAGGGGTGGGGGGGCTGGATTATGGGTGGTGATGGGGTGGGGGGCGGGATTATGGGTGGTGATGGGGTGAGGGGAGGGATTATGGGTGGTGATGGGGTGAGGGGAGGGATTATGGGTGGTGATGGGGTGGGGTGAGGGATTATGGGTGGTGAAGGGGTGGGGACGGCATTATGGGTGTTGAAGGGGTGAGGGCGGGATAATGGGTGGTGACGGAGTGGTGGGGCGGTATTATGGGTGGTGATGGGGTAGGGGGCGGGATTATGGGGGTTGATCTGGTGGGGGGCAGGATTATAGGTGGTGAAGGGGTGGGGGCGGGATTATGGGTTTTGATGGGGCGGGAGGGCGGGATTATGTGTGGTAAAGGGGTAGGGGCGGGATTATGGGTGGTGATGGAGTGGGGGGGCTGGATTATAGGTGGTGATGGGGTGGGGGGGCTGGATTATGGGTTGTGATGGGGTGGGGGGCGGGATTATTGGTGGTAATGGGGTGGTAGGGCGGTATTATGGGTGGTAATGGGGTGGGGGGCGGTATTATGGGTGGTGATGGGGTGGGGGGTGGGATTATGGGGGATGATGGGGTGGGGGGTGGGATTATTGGTGGTGAAGGGGTGGGAGCGGGATTATGGGTGTTGATGGGGCGGGAGGGTGGGATTATGTGTGGTAAAGGGGTGAGGGGCGGGATTATGGGTGGTGATGGGGTGGGGGGTGGGATTATGGGTGGTGATGGGGTGGGGGCGGGATTAAGGGTGGTGATGGGGTGGGGGGCGGGAATATGGATGGTGATGGCGTGGGCGGCATCATTATGGGTGGTGTTTTATGGGTGGTGATGGGGTGGGGGGCAGTATTATGGGTGTTGATGGACTGGTAGGGTGGGATTATGGGTAATGATGGGGTGGGGGGTGGGATTATGGGTGGTGATGGGGTGGGAGGGCGGGATTATGGGTGGTGATGGGGTGGGGCGAGGGATTATGAGTGGTGATGGGGTGGGGGGAGGGATTATGGGTGGTGAAGGGGTGGGGGAGGGATTATGGGTGGTGAAGGGGTGGGGGCGGGATTATGGGTGGTGAAGGAGTGGGGGGGTGGGATTATGGGTGGTGATGGGGTGGGGGGCGGGATTATGGGTGGTGCTGGGTTGGGGGGCGGGATTATTGGTGGTGAAGGGGTGGGGGGCGGGATTATGGGTGTTGATGGGATGGTGGTGGGATTATGGGTGGTGATGGGGTGGGGGAGCGGGATTATGGGTGGTGATGGGGTGGGGGGCGGGATTATGGGTGGTGATGGGGTGGGGGGCGGGATAATTCATGGTGAAGGGGTGGGGGGCGGGATTATGGGTAATGAAGGGGTGGGGTGGCGGGATTATTCATGGTGAAGGGGTGGGGTGGCGTTATTATGGGTGGTGAAGGGGTGGGGTGGCGGGATTATTCGTGGTGAAGGGGTGGGGTGGCGGGATTATGTGTGGTTAAGGGGTGGAGGGTGGGATTATGGGTGGTGATGGGGTGGGGTGGTGGGATTATGAGTGGTGATGGGGTAGGGGGGCGGGATTATGGGTGGTGATGGGGTGAGTGGGCGGTCTTTATGGGTGGTGAAGTAGTGGGGGCAGGATTATGGGTGGTGAAGGGGTGGGGGGGCGGGATTATGAATGGTGATAGGGTGGGGTTGTGGGATTATGAGTGGTGATGGGGTGGGGGGGCGGGATTATGGGTGGTGATGGGGTGAGTGGGCCATCTTTATGGGTGGTGAAGTAGTGGGGGCAGGATTATGGGTGGTGAAAGGGTGGGGGGGGCGGGATTATGGGTGGTTATGGGGTGGGGGGGATATTATGGGTGGTGATGGGGTGGGGGTCGTGATTATGGGTGGTGAAGGGGTGGGGGGCGGAGTTATGGGTGGTGATGGGGAGGGGGGTGAGATTATTGGTGGTGAAGGGGTGGGGGAATGGGATTATGGGTGGTGATGGGGTGGGGGGGACGGGATTATGGGTGGTGATGGGGTGGGGGGGCGGGATTATGGGTGGTGAAGGGGTGGGGTGGCGGGATTATGGGTGGTGATGGGGAGGGGGGTGGGATTATTGGTGGTGAAGGGGTGGGGGGGGCGGGATTATGGGTGGTGATGGTGTGGGGGGGCGGGATTATGGGTGGTGATGGGGTGGGGGGTGGGATTATGGGTGGTGAAGGGGTGGGGGCGGGATTATGGGTGGTGAAGGAGTGGTGGGGCGGTATTATGGGTGGTGATGGGGTGGGGGGCGGGATTATGGGGGGTGATGGGGTGGGGGGCGGGATTATGTGTGGTAAAGGGGTGAAGGTGGGATTATGGGTGGTGATGGGGTGGGGGGCTGGATTATGGGTGGTGATGGGGTGGGGGGGTGGGATTATGGGTGGTGATGGGGTGGGGGGGTGGGATTATGGGTGGTGAAGGGGTGGGGGCGGGATTATGGGTGGTGAAGGAGTGGTGGGGCGGTATTATGGGTGGTGATGGGGTGGGGGGCGGGATTATGGGGGGTGATGGGGTGGGGGGCGGGATTATGTGTGGTAAAGGGGTGAAGGTGGGATTATGGGTGGTGATGGGGTGGGGGGCTGGATTATGGGTGGTGATGGGGTGGGGGGGCTGGATTATGGGTGGTGATGGGGTGGGGGGAGGGATTATGGGTGGTGAAGGGGTGGGGGGCGGGGTTATGGGTGGTGATGGGGTGGGGGGCGGGATTATGGGTGGTGATGGGGTGAGGGGAGGGATTATGGGTGGTGATGGGGTGGGGGGAGGGATTATGGGTGGTGAAGGGGTGGGTACGGGATTATTGGTGGTGAAGGGGTGAGGGCGGGATAATGGGTGGTGACGGAGTGGTGGGGCGGTACTATGGGTGGTGACAGGGTGGGGGGCGGGATTATGGGGGTTGATGGGGTGGGGGGCAGGATTATAGGTGGTAAAGGGGTGGGGGCGGGATTATGGGTGTTGATGGGGCAGGAGGGCGGGATTATGTGTGGTAAAGGGGTGGGGGCGGGATTATGGGTGGTGATGGGGTGGGGGGGCTGGATTATAGGTGGTGATGGGGTGGGGGGCTGGATTATGGGTTGTGATGGGGTGGGGGGCGGGATTATTGGTGGTAATGGGGTGGTAGGGCAGTATTATGGGTGGTAATGGAGTGGTGGGGCGGTATTATGGGTGGTGACGGGGTGGGGGGCGGGATTATGGGGGTTGATGGGGTGGGGGGCAGGATTATAGGTGGTGAAGGGGTGGGGGCGGGATTATGGGTGTTGATGGGGCAGGAGGGCGGGATTATGTGTGGTAAAGGGGTGGGGGCGGGATTATGGGTGGTGATGGGGTGGGGGGGCTGGATTATAGGTGGTGATGGGGTGGGGGGGCTGGATTATGGGTTGTGATGGGGTGGGGGGCGGGATTATTGGTGGTAATGGGGTGGTAGGGCGGTATTATGGGTGGTAATGGGGTGGGGGGCGGTATTATGGGTGGTGATGGGGTGGGGGGTGGGATTATGGGGGATGATGGGGTGGGGGGTGGGATTATTGGTGGTGAAGGGGTGGGAGCGGGATTATGGGTGTTGATGGGGCGGGAGGGCGGGATTATGTGTGGTAAAGGGGTGAGGGGCGGGATTATGGGTGGTGATGGGGTGGGGGGCGGGATTATGGGTGGTGATGGGGTGGGGGCGGGATTAAGGGTGGTGATGGGGTGGGGGGCGGGAATATGGGTGGTGATGGCGTGGGCGGCATCATTATGGGTGGTGTTTTATGGGTGGTGATGGGGTGGGGGGCGGTATTATGGGTGGTGATGGACTGGTAGGGTGGGATTATGGGTAATGATGGGGTGGGGGGCGGGATTATGGGTGGTGATGGGGTGGGAGGGCGGGATTATGGGTGGTGATGGGGTGGGGTGAGGGATTATGAGTGGTGATGGGGTGGGGGGAGGGATTATGGGTGGTGAAGGGGTGGGGGCGGGATTATGGGTGGTGAAGGAGTGGGGGGGTGGGATTTTGGCTGGTGATGGGGTGGGAGGGCGGTATTATGGGTGGTGATGGGGTGGGAGGGCGGGATTAAAGGTGTGGATGGGGTGGGAGGGCGGGATTATGGGTGGTGATGGGGTGGGGGGGAGGGATTATGGGTGGTGATGGGGTCGGGGGAGGGATTTTGGGTGGTGATGGGGTGGGGGGAGGGATTATGGGTGGTAAAGGGGTGGGGACGGGATTATGGGTGGTGAAGGGGTGGGGGCGGGATTATGGGTGGTGAAGGAGTGGTGGGGCGGTATTATGGGTGGTGATGGGGTGGGGGGCGGGATTATGGGGGGTGATGGGGTGGGGGGCGGGATTATGGGGGGTGATGGGGTGGGGGGCGGGATTATGTGTGGTAAAGGGGTGAAGGTGGGATTATGGGTGGTGATGGGGTGGGGGGCTGGATTATGGGTGGTGATGGGGTGGGGGGGCTGGATTATGGGTGGTGATGGGGTGGGAGGGCTGGATTATGGGTGGTGATGGGGTGGGGGGCGGGATTATGGGTGGTGATGGGGTGAGGGGAGGGATTATGGGTGGTGATGGGGTGGGGGGAGGGATTATGGGTGGTGAAGGGGTGGGGGGAGGGATTATGGGTGGTGAAGGGGTGGGGACGGGATTATGGGTGGTGAAGGGGTGAGGGCGGGATAATGGGTGGTGACGGAGTGGTGGGGCGGTATTATGGGTGGTGATAGGGTGGGGGGCGGGATTATGGGGGTTGATGGGGTGGGGGGCAGGATTATAGGTGGTGAAGGGGTGGGGGCGGGATTATGGGTGTTGATGGGGCGGGAGGGCGGGATTATGTGTGGTAAAGGGGTGGGGGCGGGATTATGGGTGGTGATGGGGTAGGGGGGCTGGATTATAGGTGGTGATGGGGTGGGGGGGCTGGATTATGGGTTGTGATGGGGTGGGGGGCGGGATTATTGGTGATGATGGGGTGGGGGGTGGGATTATGGGGGATGATGGGGTGGGGGGTGGGATTATTGGTGGTGAAGGGGTGGGAGCGGGATTATGGGTGTTGATGGGGCGGGAGGGCGGGATTATGTGTGGTAAAGGGGTGAGGGGCGGGATTATGGGTGGTGATGGGTTGGGGGGTGGGATTATGGGTGGTGATGGGGTGGGGGCGGGATTAAGGGTGGTGATGGGGTGGGGGGCGGGAATATGGGTGGTGATGGCGTGGGCGGCATCATTATGGGTGGTGTTTTATGGGTGGTGATGGGGTGGAGGGCGGTATTATGGGTGGTGATGGACTGGTAGGGTGGGATTATAGGTAATAATGGGGTGGGGGGCGGGATTATGGGTGGTGATGGGGTGGGAGGGCGGGATTATGGGTGGTGATGGGGTGGGGCGAGGGATTATGAGTGGTGATGGGGTGGGGTGAGGGATTATGGGTGGTGAAGGGGTGGGGGCGGGATTATGGGTGGTGAAGGAGTGGGGGGGTGGGATTATGGGTGGTGATGGGGTGGGGGGCGGGATTATGGGTGGTGATGGGTTGGGGGGCGGGATTATTGGTGGTGAAGGGGTGGGGGGCGGGATTATGGGTGTTGATGGGATGGTGGTGGGATTATGGGTGGTGATGGGGTGGGGGAGCGGGATTATGGGTGGTGATGGGGTGGGGGGCGGGATTATGGATGGTGATGGGGTGGGGGGCGGGATTATTCATGGTGAAGGGGTGGGGGGCGGGATTATGGGTAATGAAGGGGTGGGGTGGCGGAATTTTTCATGGTGAAGGGGTGGGGTGGCGGGATTATGGGTGGTGAAGGGGTGGGGTGGCGGGATTATTCATGGTGAAGGGGTGGGGTGGCGGGATTATGGGTGGTTAAGGGGTGGAGGGCGGGATTATGGGTGGTGATGGGGTGGGGTGGTGGGATTATGAGTGGTGATGGGGTGGGGGGGCGGGATTATGGGTGGTGATGGGGTGAGTGGGCGGTCTTTATGGGTGGTGAAGTAGTGGGGGCAGGATTAAGGGTGGTGAAGGGGTGGGGGGGCGGGATTATGAATGGTGATAGGGTGGGGTTGTGGGATTATGAGTGGTGATGGGGTGGGGGGGCGGGATTATGGGTGGTGATGGGGTGAGTGGGCCGTCTTTATGGGTGGTGAAGTAGTGGGGGCAGGATTATGGGTGGTGAAGGGGTGGGGGGGCGGGATTATGGTTGGTTATGGGGTGGGGGGGCGATATTATGGGTGGTGATGGGGTGGGGGTCGTGATTATGGGTGGTGAAGGGGTGGGGGGCGGGATTATGGGTGGTGATGGGGAGGGGGGTGGTATTATTGGTGGTGAAGGGGTGGGGGGGGGATTATGGGTGGTGATGGGGTGGGGGGGCGGGATTATGGGTGGTGATGGGGTGGGGGGGCAGGATTATGGGTGGTGAAGGGGTGGGGTGGCGGGATTATGGGTGGTGATGGGGAGGGGGGTGGGATTATTGGTGGTGAATGGGTGGGGGGGCGGGATTATGGGTGGTGATGGGGTGGGGGGCGGGATTATGGGTGGTGATGGGGTGGGGGGGCGGGATTATGGGTGGTGATGGGGTGGGGGGGCGGGATTATGGGTGGTGATGGGGTGGGGGGGCGGGATTATGGGTGGTGATGGGGTGGGGGGGCGGAATTATTGGTGGTGAAGGGGTGGGGTGGCGGGATTATGGGTGGTGAAGGGGTGGGAAGCGGGATTATGGGTGGTGATCGGGTGGGGGAACGGGATTATGAGTGGTGATGGGGTGGGGGGGGCGGGATTATGGATGGTGATGGGGTGTGGGTGGGATTATTGCTGGGGATGGTGTGGGGGCGGGATTATGGGTGGTGATGGGGTGGGGGCGGGGGATTATTGGTGGTAATGGGGTGGGAGGGCGGGATTATGGGTGGTAAAAGGGTGAGGGGCGGGATTATGGGTGGTGATGGGGTAAGGGGCGGGATTATGGGTGGTAATGGGGTGGGGGGCGGGATTATGGGTGGCGATGGGGTGGGAGGGCGGGATTATGGGTGGTGATGGGGTGGGGGGCGGGATTATGCGTGATGATGTTTTATGGGTGGTGATGGGGCGGGGGGTGGGATTATGGGTGGTGATGGGGTTGGAGGGCGGGATTATGGGTAATGATGGGGTGGGGGGGCGGGACTATGGGTGGTGATGGGGTGGGGATGGGATTATGGGTGGTGAAGGGGTGGGGGGCGGGATTATGGGTGGTGATGGGGTGGGGCGAGGGATTATGGGTGGTGATGGGGTGGGTTGCAGGTTTATGGGTGGTGATGGGGTGGGGGGCGGGATTATGGGTGGTGATGGGGTGGGGGGCGGGATTATGGGTGGTGATGGGGTGGGGGCGGGATTATGGGTGGTGATGGGGTGGGGGGCGGGATTGTGGGTGGTGATGGGGTGGGGGGGCAGGATTATGGGTGGTGATGGGGTGGGGGTCGGGATTATGGGTGGTGATGGGGTGGGGGGCGGGATTATGGGTGCTGAAGGGGCGGGGGGCGGGATTATGAGTGGTGATGGGGTGGGGGGGCGGGATTATGGGTGGTGATGGGGTGGGAGGGTGGTGATGGGGTGGGAGGGTGGTGATGGGGTGGGAGGGTGGGATTTTGGTTGGTGATGGGGTGGGAGGGCGGTATTATGGGTGGTGATGGGGTGGGAGGGCAGGATTATGGGTGCTGATGGGGTGGGGGGAGGGATTATGGGTGGTGATGGGGTGGATGGAGGGATTATGGGTGGTGATGGGGTGGGGTGAGGGATTATGGGTGGTGAAGGGGTGGGGACGGCATTATGGGTGTTGAAGGGGTGAGGGCGGGATAATGGGTGGTGACGGAGTGGTGGGGCGGTATTATGGGTGGTGATGGGGTGGGGGGCGGGATTATGGGGGTTGATCTGGTGGGGGGCAGGATTATAGGTGGTGAAGGGGTGGGGGCGGGATTATGGGTGTTGATGGGGCGGGAGGGCGGGATTATGTGTGGTAAAGGGGTAGGGGCGGGATTATGGGTGGTGATGGAGTGGGGGGGCTGGATTATAGGTGGTGATGGGGTGGGGGGGCTGGATTATGGGTTGTGATGGGGTGGGGGGCAGGATTATTGGTGGTAATGGGGTGGTAGGGCGGTATTATGGGTGGTAATGGGGTGGGGGGCGGTATTATGGGTGGTGATGGGGTGGGGGGTGGGATTATGGGGGATGATGGGGTGGGGGGTGGTATTATTGGTGGTGAAGGGGTGGGAGCGGGATTATGGGTGTTGATGGGGCGGGAGGGCGGGATTATGTGTGGTAAAGGGGTGAGGGGCGGGATTATGGGTGGTGATGGGGTGGGGGGTGGGATTATGGGTGGTGATGGGGTGGGGGCGGGATTAAGGGTGGTGATGGGGTGGGGGGCGGGAATATGGATGGTGATGGCGTGGGCGGCATCATTATGGGTGGTGTTTTATGGGTGGTGATGGGGTGGGGGGCAGTATTATGGGTGTTGATGGACTGGTAGGGTGGGATTATGGGTAATGATGGGGTGGGGGGTGGGATTATGGGTGGTGATGGGGTGGGAGGGCGGGATTATGGGTGGTGATGGGGTGGGGCGAGGGATTATGAGTGGTGATGGGGTGGGGGGAGGGATTTTGGGTGGTGAAGGGGTGGGGGAGGGATTATGGGTGGTGAAGGGGTGGGGGCGGGATTATGGGTGGTGAAGGAGTGGGGGGGTGGGATTATGGGTGGTGATGGGGTGGGGGGCGGGATTATGGGTGGTGATGGGTTGGGGGGCGGGATTATTGGTGGTGAAGGGGTGGGGGGCGGGATTATGGGTGTTGATGGGATGGTGGTGGGATTATGGGTGGTGATGGGGTGGGGGAGCGGGATTATGGGTGGTGATGGGGTGGGGGGCGGGATTATGGGTGGTGATGGGGTGGGGGGCGGGATTATTCATGGTGAAGGGGTGGGGGGCGGGATTATGGGTAATGAAGGGGTGGGGTGGCGGGATTATTCATGTTGAAGGGGTGGGGTGGCGGGATTATGGGTGGTGATGGGGCGGGAGGGCGGGATTATGTGTGGTAAAGGGGTGAGGGGCGGGATTATGGGTGGTGATGGGGTGGGGGGTGGGATTATGGGTGGTGATGGGGTGGGGGCGGGATTAAGGGTGGTGATGGGGTGGGGGGCGGGAATATGGGTGGTGATGGCGTGGGCGGCATCATTATGGGTGGTGTTTTATGGGTGGTGATGGGGTGGGGGGCGGTATTATGGGTGGTGATGGACTGGTAGGGTGGGATTATAGGTAATAATGGGGTGGGGGGCGGGATTATGGGTGGTGATGGGGTGGGAGGGCGGGATTATGGGTGGTGATGGGGTGGGGCGAGGGATTATGAGTGGTGATGGGGTGGGGTGAGGGATTATGGGTGGTGAAGGGGTGGGGGTGGGATTATGGGTGGTGAAGGAGTGGGGGGGTGGGATTATGGGTGGTGATGGGGTGGGGGGCGGGATTATGGGTGGTGATGGGTTGGGGGGCGGGATTATTGGTGGTGAAGGGGTGGGGGGCGGGATTATGGGTGTTGATGGGATGGTGGTGGGATTATGGGTGGTGATGGGGTGGGGGAGCGGAATTATGGGTGGTGATGGGGTGGGGGGCGGGATTATGGATGGTGATGGGGTGGGGGGCGGGATTATTCATGGTGAAGGGGTGGGGGGCGGGATTATGGGTAATGAAGGGGTGGGGTGGCGGAATTTTTCATGGTGAAGGGGTGGGGTGGCGGGATTATGGGTGGTGAAGGGGTGGGGTGGCGGGATTATTCATGGTGAAGGGGTGGGGTGGCGGGATTATGGGTGGTTAAGGGGTGGAGGGCGGGATTATGGGTGGTGATGGGGTGGGGTGGTGGGATTATGAGTGGTGATGGGGTGGGGGGGCGGGATTATGGGTGGTGATGGGGTGAGTGGGCGGTCTTTATGGGTGGTGAAGTAGTGGGGGCAGGATTATGGGTGGTGAAGGGGTGGGGGGGCGGGATTATGAATGGTGATAGGGTGGGGTTGTGGGATTATGAGTGGTGATGGGGTGGGGGGGCGGGATTATGGGTGGTGATGGGGTGAGTGGGCCGTCTTTATGGGTGGTGAAGTAGTGGGGGCAGGATTATGGGTGGTGAAGGGGTGGGGGGGCGGGATTATGGTTGGTTATGGGGTGGGGGGGCGATATTATGGGTGGTGATGGGGTGGGGGTCGTGATTATGGGTGGTGAAGGGGTGGGGGGCGGGATTATGGGTGGTGATGGGGAGGGGGGTGGTATTATTGGTGGTGAAGGGGTGGGGGGGGATTATGGGTGGTGATGGGGTGGGGGGGCGGGATTATGGGTGGTGATGGGGTGGGGGGGCAGGATTATGGGTGGTGAAGGGGTGGGGTGGCGGGATTATGGGTGGTGATGGGGAGGGGGGTGGGATTATTGGTGGTGAAGGGGTGGGGGGGCGGGATTATGGGTGGTGATGGGGTGGGGGGCGGGATTATGGGTGGTGATGGGGTGGGGGGGCGGGATTATGGGTGGTGATGGGGTGGGGGGGCGGGATTATGGGTGGTGATGGGGTGGGGGGGCGGAATTATTGGTGGTGAAGGGGTGGGGTGGCGGGATTATGGGTGGTGAAGGGGTGGGAAGCGGGATTATGGGTGGTGATCGGGTGGGGGAACGGGATTATGAGTGGTGATGGGGTGGGGGGGGCGGGATTATGGATGGTGATGGGGTGTGGGTGGGATTATTGCTGGGGATGGTGTGGGGGCGGGATTATGGGTGGTGATGGGGTGGGGGCGGGGGATTATTGGTGGTAATGGGGTGGGAGGGCGGGATTATGGGTGGTAAAAGGGTGAGGGGCGGGATTATGGGTGGTGATGGGGTAAGGAGCGGGATTATGGGTGGTAATGGGGTGGGGGGCGGGATTATGGGTGGCGATGGGGTGGGAGGGCGGTATTATGGGTGGTGATGGGGTGGGGGGCGGGATTATGCGTGATGATGTTTTATGGGTGGTGATGGGGCGGGGGGTGGGATTATGGGTGGTGATGGGGTTGGAGGGCGGGATTATGGGTAATGATGGGGTGGGGGGGCGGGACTATGGGTGGTGATGGGGTGGGGACGGGATTATGGGTGGTGAAGGGGTGGGGGGCGGGATTATGGGTGGTGATGGGGTGGGGCGAGGGATTATGGGTGGTGATGGGGTGGGTGGCAGGTTTATGGGTGGTGATGGGGTGGGGGGCGGGATTATGGGTGGTGATGGGGTGGGGGGCGGGATTATGGGTGGTGATGGGGTGGGGGCGGGATAATGGGTGGTGATGGGGTGGGGGGCGGGATTGTGGGTGGTGATGGGGTGGGGGGGCAGGATTATGGGTGGTGATGGGGTGGGGGTCGGGATTATGGGTGGTGATGGGGTGGGGGGCGGGATTATGGGTGCTGAAGGGGCGGGGGGCGGGATTATGAGTGGTGATGGGGTGGGGGGGCGGGATTATGGGTGGTGATGGGGTGGGAGGGTGGTGATGGGGTGGGAGGGTGGGATTTTGGTTGGTGATGGGGTGGGAGGGCGGTATTATGGGTGGTGATGGGATGGGAGGGCAGGATTATGGGTGCTGATGGGGTGGGGGGAGGGATTATGGGTGGTGATGGGGTGGATGGAGGGATTATGGGTGGTGATGGGGTGGGGGGATGGATTATGGGTGGTGAAGGGGTGGGGACGGGATTATGGGTGGTGAAGGGGTGGGGGCAGGATTATGGGTGGTGAAGGAGTGGTGGGGCGGTATTATGGGTGGTGATGGGGTGGGGGGTGGGATTATGGGGGGTGATGGGGTGGGGGGCGGGATTATTGGTGGTGAAGGGGTGGGGGCGGGATTATGGGTGTTGATGGGGCGGGAGGGCGGGATTATGTGTGGTAAAGGGGTGAAGGTGGTATTATGGGTGGTGATGGGGTGGGGGGCTGGATTATGGGTGGTGATGGGGTGGGAGGGCTGGATTATGGGTGGTGATGGGGTGGGGGGGCTGGATTATGGGTGGTGATGGGGTGGGGGGCGGGATTATGGGTGGTGATGGGGTGAGGGGAGGGATTATGGGTGGTGATGGGGTGGGGTGAGGGATTATGGGTGGTGAAGGGGTGGGGACGGCATTATGGGTGTTGAAGGGGTGAGGGCGGGATAATGGGTGGTGACGGAGTGGTGGGGCGGTATTATGGGTGGTGATGGGGTGGGGGGCGGGATTATGGGGGTTGATCTGGTGGGGGGCAGGATTATAGGTGGTGAAGGGGTGGGGGCGGGATTATGGGTGTTGATGGGGCGGGAGGGCGGGATTATGTGTGGTAAAGGGGTAGGGGCGGGATTATGGGTGGTGATGGAGTGGGGGGGCTGGATTATAGGTGGTGATGGGGTGGGGGGGCTGGATTATGGGTTGTGATGGGGTGGGGGGCGGGATTATTGGTGGTAATGGGGTGGTAGGGCGGTATTATGGGTGGTAATGGGGTGGGGGGCGGTATTATGGGTGGTGATGGGGTGTGGGGTGGGATTATGGGGGATGATGGGGTGGGGGGTGGGATTATTGGTGGTGAAGGGGTGGGAGCGGGATTATGGGTGTTGATGGGGCGGGAGGGCGGGATTATGTGTGGTAAAGGGGTGAGGGGCGGGATTATGGGTGGTGATGGGGTGGGGGGTGGGATTATGGGTGGTGATGGCGTGGGCGGCATCATTATGGGTGGTGTTTTATGGGTGGTGATGGGGTGGGGGGCAGTATTATGGGTGTTGATGGACTGGTAGGGTGGGATTATGGGTAATGATGGGGTGGGGGGTGGGATTATGGGTGGTGATGGGGTGGGAGGGCGGGATTATGGGTGGTGATGGGGTGGGGCGAGGGATTATGAGTGGTGATGGGGTGGGGGGAGGGATTATGGGTGGTGAAGGGGTGGGGGAGGGATTATGGGTGGTGAAGGGGTGGGGGCGGGATTATGGGTGGTGAAGGAGTGGGGGGGTGGGATTATGGGTGGTGATGGGGTGGGGGGCGGGATTATGGGTGGTGATGGGTTGGGGGGCGGGATTAATGGTGGTGAAGGGGTGGGGGGCGGGATTATGGGTGTTGATGGGATGGTGGTGGGATTATGGGTGGTGATGGGGTGGGGGAGCGGGATTATGGGTGGTGATGGGGTGGGGGGCGGGATTATGGGTGGTGATGGGGTGGGGGGCGGGATTATGGGTGGTGATGGGGTGGGGGGCGGGATTATGGGTAATGAAGGGGTGGGGTGGCGGGATTATTCATGTTGAAGGGGTGGGGTGGCGGGATTATGGGTGGTGAAGGGGTGGGGTGGCGGGATTATTCGTGGTGAAGGGGTGGGGTGGCGGGATTATGTGTGGTTAAGGGGTGGAGGGTGGGATTATGGGTGGTGATGGGGTGGGGTGGTGGGATTATGAGTGGTGATGGGGCGGGAGGGCGGGATTATGTGTGGTAAAGGGGTGGGGGCGGGATTATGGGTGGTGATGGGGTAGGGGGGCTGGATTATAGGTGGTGATGGGGTGGGGGGGGCTGGATTATGGGTTGTGATGGGGTGGGGGGCGGGATTATTGGTGATGATGGGGTGGGGGGTGGGATTATGGGGGATGATGGGGTGGGGGGTGGGATTATTGGTGGTGAAGGGGTGGGAGCGGGATTATGGGTGTTGATGGGGCGGGAGGGCGGGATTATGTGTGGTAAAGGGGTGAGGGGCGGGATTATGGGTGGTGATGGGGTGGGGGGTGGGATTATGGGTGGTGATGGGGTGGGGGCGGGATTAAGGGTGGTGATGGGGTGGGGGGCGGGAATATGGGTGGTGATGGCGTGGGCGGCATCATTATGGGTGGTGTTTTATGGGTGGTGATGGGGTGGGGGGCGGTATTATGGGTGGTGATGGACTGGTAGGGTGGGATTATAGGTAATAATGGGGTGGGGGGCGGGATTATGGGTGGTGATGGGGTGGGAGGGCGGGATTATGGGTGGTGATGGGGTGGGGCGAGGGATTATGAGTGGTGATGGGGTGGGGTGAGGGATTATGGGTGGTGAAGGGGTGGGGGCGGGATTATGGGTGGTGAAGGAGTGGGGGGGTGGGATTATGGGTGGTGATGGGGTGGGGGGCGGGATTATGGGTGGTGATGGGTTGGGGGGCGGGATTATTGGTGGTGAAGGGGTGGGGGGCGGGATTATGGGTGTTGATGGGATGGTGGTGGGATTATGGGTGGTGATGGGGTGGGGGAGCGGGATTATGGGTGGTGATGGGGTGGGGGGCGGGATTATGGATGGTGATGGGGTGGGGGGCGGGATTATTCATGGTGAAGGGGTGGGGGGCGGGATTATGGGTAATGAAGGGGTGGGGTGGCGGAATTTTTCATGGTGAAGGGGTGGGGTGGCGGGATTATGGGTGGTGAAGGGGTGGGGTGGCGGGATTATTCATGGTGAAGGGGTGGGGTGGCGGGATTATGGGTGGTTAAGGGGTGGAGGGCGGGATTATGGGTGGTGATGGGGTGGGGTGGTGGGATTATGAGTGGTGATGGGGTGGGGGGGCGGGATTATGGGTGGTGATGGGGTGAGTGGGCGGTCTTTATGGGTGGTGAAGTAGTGGGGGCAGGATTATGGGTGGTGAAGGGGTGGGGGGGCGGGATTATGAATGGTGATAGGGTGGGGTTGTGGGATTATGAGTGGTGATGGGGTGGGGGGGCGGGATTATGGGTGGTGATGGGGTGAGTGGGCCGTCTTTATGGGTGGTGAAGTAGTGGGGGCAGGATTATGGGTGGTGAAGGGGTGGGGGGGGCGGGATTATGGTTGGTTATGGGGTGGGGGGGCGATATTATGGGTGGTGATGGGGTGGGGGTCGTGATTATGGGTGGTGAAGGGGTGGGGGGCGGGATTATGGGTGGTGATGGGGAGGGGGGTGGTATTATTGGTGGTGAAGGGGTGGGGGGGGGATTATGGGTGGTGATGGGGTGGGGGGGCGGGATTATGGGTGGTGATGGGGTGGGGGGGCAGGATTATGGGTGGTGAAGGGGTGGGGTGGCGGGATTATGGGTGGTGATGGGGAGGGGGGTGGGATTATTGGTGGTGAATGGGTGGGGGGGCGGGATTATGGGTGGTGATTGGGTGGGGGGCGGGATTATGGGTGGTGATGGGGTGGGGGGGCGGGATTATGGGTGGTGATGGGGTGGGGGGGCGGGATTATGGGTGGTGATGGGGTGGGGGGGCGGAATTATTGGTGGTGAAGGGGTGGGGTGGCGGGATTATGGGTGGTGAAGGGGTGGGAAGCGGGATTATGGGTGGTGATCGGGTGGGGGAACGGGATTATGAGTGGTGATGGGGTGGGGGGGGCGGGATTATGGATGGTGATGGGGTGTGGGTGGGATTATTGCTGGGGATGGTGTGGGGGCGGGATTATGGGTGGTGATGGGGTGGGGTTGTGGGATTATGAGTGGTGATGGGGTGGGGGGGCGGGATTATGGGTGGTGATGGGGTGAGTGGGCCATCTTTATGGGTGGTGAAGTAGTGGGGGCAGGATTATGGGTGGTGAAAGGGTGGGGGGGGCGGGATTATGGGTGGTTATGGGGTGGGGGGGATATTATGGGTGGTGATGGGGTGGGGGTCGTGATTATGGGTGGTGAAGGGGTGGGGGGCGGAGTTATGGGTGGTGATGGGGAGGGGGGTGAGATTATTGGTGGTGAAGGGGTGGGGGAATGGGATTATGGGTGGTGATGGGGTGGGGGGGACGGGATTATGGGTGGTGATGGGGTGGGGGGGCGGGATTATGGGTGGTGAAGGGGTGGGGTGGCGGGATTATGGGTGGTGATGGGGAGGGGGGTGGGATTATTGGTGGTGAAGGGGTGGGGGGGGCGGGATTATGGGTGGTGATGGTGTGGGGGGGCGGGATTATGGGTGGTGATGGGGTGGGGGGTGGGATTATGGGTGGTGAAGGGGTGGGGGCGGGATTATGGGTGGTGAAGGAGTGGTGGGGCGGTATTATGGGTGGTGATGGGGTGGGGGGCGGGATTATGGGGGGTGATGGGGTGGGGGGCGGGATTATGTGTGGTAAAGGGGTGAAGGTGGGATTATGGGTGGTGATGGGGTGGGGGGCTGGATTATGGGTGGTGATGGGGTGGGGGGGTGGGATTATGGGTGGTGATGGGGTGGGGGGGTGGGATTATGGGTGGTGAAGGGGTGGGGGCGGGATTATGGGTGGTGAAGGAGTGGTGGGGCGGTATTATGGGTGGTGATGGGGTGGGGGGCGGGATTATGGGGGGTGATGGGGTGGGGGGCGGGATTATGTGTGGTAAAGGGGTG
Organism: Ranitomeya variabilis; assembly: GCF_051348905.1. Taxonomy (NCBI): domain Eukaryota; kingdom Metazoa; phylum Chordata; class Amphibia; order Anura; family Dendrobatidae; genus Ranitomeya; species Ranitomeya variabilis. The sequence goes on from NW_027508050.1 coordinate 79,312, forward strand.
AAGGTGGGATTATGGGTGGTGATGGGGTGGGGGGCTGGATTATGGGTGGTGATGGGGTGGGGGGGCTGGATTATGGGTGGTGATGGGGTGGGGGGAGGGATTATGGGTGGTGAAGGGGTGGGGGGCGGGGTTATGGGTGGTGATGGGGTGGGGGGCGGGATTATGGGTGGTGATGGGGTGAGGGGAGGGATTATGGGTGGTGATGGGGTGGGGGGAGGGATTATGGGTGGTGAAGGGGTGGGTACGGGATTATTGGTGGTGAAGGGGTGAGGGCGGGATAATGGGTGGTGACGGAGTGGTGGGGCGGTACTATGGGTGGTGACAGGGTGGGGGGCGGGATTATGGGGGTTGATGGGGTGGGGGGCAGGATTATAGGTGGTAAAGGGGTGGGGGCGGGATTATGGGTGTTGATGGGGCAGGAGGGCGGGATTATGTGTGGTAAAGGGGTGGGGGCGGGATTATGGGTGGTGATGGGGTGGGGGGGCTGGATTATAGGTGGTGATGGGGTGGGGGGCTGGATTATGGGTTGTGATGGGGTGGGGGGCGGGATTATTGGTGGTAATGGGGTGGTAGGGCAGTATTATGGGTGGTAATGGAGTGGTGGGGCGGTATTATGGGTGGTGACGGGGTGGGGGGCGGGATTATGGGGGTTGATGGGGTGGGGGGCAGGATTATAGGTGGTGAAGGGGTGGGGGCGGGATTATGGGTGTTGATGGGGCAGGAGGGCGGGATTATGTGTGGTAAAGGGGTGGGGGCGGGATTATGGGTGGTGATGGGGTGGGGGGGCTGGATTATAGGTGGTGATGGGGTGGGGGGGCTGGATTATGGGTTGTGATGGGGTGGGGGGCGGGATTATTGGTGGTAATGGGGTGGTAGGGCGGTATTATGGGTGGTAATGGGGTGGGGGGCGGTATTATGGGTGGTGATGGGGTGGGGGGTGGGATTATGGGGGATGATGGGGTGGGGGGTGGGATTATTGGTGGTGAAGGGGTGGGAGCGGGATTATGGGTGTTGATGGGGCGGGAGGGCGGGATTATGTGTGGTAAAGGGGTGAGGGGCGGGATTATGGGTGGTGATGGGGTGGGGGGCGGGATTATGGGTGGTGATGGGGTGGGGGCGGGATTAAGGGTGGTGATGGGGTGGGGGGCGGGAATATGGGTGGTGATGGCGTGGGCGGCATCATTATGGGTGGTGTTTTATGGGTGGTGATGGGGTGGGGGGCGGTATTATGGGTGGTGATGGACTGGTAGGGTGGGATTATGGGTAATGATGGGGTGGGGGGCGGGATTATGGGTGGTGATGGGGTGGGAGGGCGGGATTATGGGTGGTGATGGGGTGGGGTGAGGGATTATGAGTGGTGATGGGGTGGGGGGAGGGATTATGGGTGGTGAAGGGGTGGGGGCGGGATTATGGGTGGTGAAGGAGTGGGGGGGTGGGATTTTGGCTGGTGATGGGGTGGGAGGGCGGTATTATGGGTGGTGATGGGGTGGGAGGGCGGGATTAAAGGTGTGGATGGGGTGGGAGGGCGGGATTATGGGTGGTGATGGGGTGGGGGGGAGGGATTATGGGTGGTGATGGGGTCGGGGGAGGGATTTTGGGTGGTGATGGGGTGGGGGGAGGAATTATGGGTGGTAAAGGGGTGGGGACGGGATTATGGGTGGTGAAGGGGTGGGGGCGGGATTATGGGTGGTGAAGGAGTGGTGGGGCGGTATTATGGGTGGTGATGGGGTGGGGGGCGGGATTATGGGGGGTGATGGGGTGGGGGGCGGGATTATGGGGGGTGATGGGGTGGGGGGCGGGATTATGTGTGGTAAAGGGGTGAAGGTGGGATTATGGGTGGTGATGGGGTGGGGGGCTGGATTATGGGTGGTGATGGGGTGGGGGGGCTGGATTATGGGTGGTGATGGGGTGGGAGGGCTGGATTATGGGTGGTGATGGGGTGGGGGGCGGGATTATGGGTGGTGATGGGGTGAGGGGAGGGATTATGGGTGGTGATGGGGTGGGGGGAGGGATTATGGGTGGTGAAGGGGTGGGGGGAGGGATTATGGGTGGTGAAGGGGTGGGGACGGGATTATGGGTGGTGAAGGGGTGAGGGCGGGATAATGGGTGGTGACGGAGTGGTGGGGCGGTATTATGGGTGGTGATAGGGTGGGGGGCGGGATTATGGGGGTTGATGGGGTGGGGGGCAGGATTATAGGTGGTGAAGGGGTGGGGGCGGGATTATGGGTGTTGATGGGGCGGGAGGGCGGGATTATGTGTGGTAAAGGGGTGGGGGCGGGATTATGGGTGGTGATGGGGTAGGGGGGCTGGATTATAGGTGGTGATGGGGTGGGGGGGCTGGATTATGGGTTGTGATGGGGTGGGGGGCGGGATTATTGGTGATGATGGGGTGGGGGGTGGGATTATGGGGGATGATGGGGTGGGGGGTGGGATTATTGGTGGTGAAGGGGTGGGAGCGGGATTATGGGTGTTGATGGGGCGGGAGGGCGGGATTATGTGTGGTAAAGGGGTGAGGGGCGGGATTATGGGTGGTGATGGGTTGGGGGGTGGGATTATGGGTGGTGATGGGGTGGGGGCGGGATTAAGGGTGGTGATGGGGTGGGGGGCGGGAATATGGGTGGTGATGGCGTGGGCGGCATCATTATGGGTGGTGTTTTATGGGTGGTGATGGGGTGGAGGGCGGTATTATGGGTGGTGATGGACTGGTAGGGTGGGATTATAGGTAATAATGGGGTGGGGGGCGGGATTATGGGTGGTGATGGGGTGGGAGGGCGGGATTATGGGTGGTGATGGGGTGGGGCGAGGGATTATGAGTGGTGATGGGGTGGGGTGAGGGATTATGGGTGGTGAAGGGGTGGGGGCGGGATTATGGGTGGTGAAGGAGTGGGGGGGTGGGATTATGGGTGGTGATGGGGTGGGGGGCGGGATTATGGGTGGTGATGGGTTGGGGGGCGGGATTATTGGTGGTGAAGGGGTGGGGGGCGGGATTATGGGTGTTGATGGGATGGTGGTGGGATTATGGGTGGTGATGGGGTGGGGGAGCGGGATTATGGGTGGTGATGGGGTGGGGGGCGGGATTATGGATGGTGATGGGGTGGGGGGCGGGATTATTCATGGTGAAGGGGTGGGGGGCGGGATTATGGGTAATGAAGGGGTGGGGTGGCGGAATTTTTCATGGTGAAGGGGTGGGGTGGCGGGATTATGGGTGGTGAAGGGGTGGGGTGGCGGGATTATTCATGGTGAAGGGGTGGGGTGGCGGGATTATGGGTGGTTAAGGGGTGGAGGGCGGGATTATGGGTGGTGATGGGGTGGGGTGGTGGGATTATGAGTGGTGATGGGGTGGGGGGGCGGGATTATGGGTGGTGATGGGGTGAGTGGGCGGTCTTTATGGGTGGTGAAGTAGTGGGGGCAGGATTAAGGGTGGTGAAGGGGTGGGGGGGCGGGATTATGAATGGTGATAGGGTGGGGTTGTGGGATTATGAGTGGTGATGGGGTGGGGGGGCGGGATTATGGGTGGTGATGGGGTGAGTGGGCCGTCTTTATGGGTGGTGAAGTAGTGGGGGCAGGATTATGGGTGGTGAAGGGGTGGGGGGGCGGGATTATGGTTGGTTATGGGGTGGGGGGGCGATATTATGGGTGGTGATGGGGTGGGGGTCGTGATTATGGGTGGTGAAGGGGTGGGGGGCGGGATTATGGGTGGTGATGGGGAGGGGGGTGGTATTATTGGTGGTGAAGGGGTGGGGGGGGGATTATGGGTGGTGATGGGGTGGGGGGGCGGGATTATGGGTGGTGATGGGGTGGGGGGGCAGGATTATGGGTGGTGAAGGGGTGGGGTGGCGGGATTATGGGTGGTGATGGGGAGGGGGGTGGGATTATTGGTGGTGAATGGGTGGGGGGGCGGGATTATGGGTGGTGATGGGGTGGGGGGCGGGATTATGGGTGGTGATGGGGTGGGGGGGCGGGATTATGGGTGGTGATGGGGTGGGGGGGCGGGATTATGGGTGGTGATGGGGTGGGGGGGCGGGATTATGGGTGGTGATGGGGTGGGGGGGCGGAATTATTGGTGGTGAAGGGGTGGGGTGGCGGGATTATGGGTGGTGAAGGGGTGGGAAGCGGGATTATGGGTGGTGATCGGGTGGGGGAACGGGATTATGAGTGGTGATGGGGTGGGGGGGGGCGGGATTATGGATGGTGATGGGGTGTGGGTGGGATTATTGCTGGGGATGGTGTGGGGGCGGGATTATGGGTGGTGATGGGGTGGGGGCGGGGGATTATTGGTGGTAATGGGGTGGGAGGGCGGGATTATGGGTGGTAAAAGGGTGAGGGGCGGGATTATGGGTGGTGATGGGGTAAGGGGCGGGATTATGGGTGGTAATGGGGTGGGGGGCGGGATTATGGGTGGCGATGGGGTGGGAGGGCGGGATTATGGGTGGTGATGGGGTGGGGGGCGGGATTATGCGTGATGATGTTTTATGGGTGGTGATGGGGCGGGGGGTGGGATTATGGGTGGTGATGGGGTTGGAGGGCGGGATTATGGGTAATGATGGGGTGGGGGGGCGGGACTATGGGTGGTGATGGGGTGGGGATGGGATTATGGGTGGTGAAGGGGTGGGGGGCGGGATTATGGGTGGTGATGGGGTGGGGCGAGGGATTATGGGTGGTGATGGGGTGGGTTGCAGGTTTATGGGTGGTGATGGGGTGGGGGGCGGGATTATGGGTGGTGATGGGGTGGGGGGCGGGATTATGGGTGGTGATGGGGTGGGGGGCGGGATTATGGGTGGTGATGGGGTGGGGGCGGGATTATGGGTGGTGATGGGGTGGGGGGCGGGATTGTGGGTGGTGATGGGGTGGGGGGGCAGGATTATGGGTGGTGATGGGGTGGGGGTCGGGATTATGGGTGGTGATGGGGTGGGGGGCGGGATTATGGGTGCTGAAGGGGCGGGGGGCGGGATTATGAGTGGTGATGGGGTGGGGGGGCGGGATTATGGGTGGTGATGGGGTGGGAGGGTGGTGATGGGTGGGAGGGTGGTGATGGGGTGGGAGGGTGGGATTTTGGTTGGTGATGGGGTGGGAGGGCGGTATTATGGGTGGTGATGGGGTGGGAGGGCAGGATTATGGGTGCTGATGGGGTGGGGGGAGGGATTATGGGTGGTGATGGGGTGGATGGAGGGATTATGGGTGGTGATGGGGTGGGGTGAGGGATTATGGGTGGTGAAGGGGTGGGGACGGCATTATGGGTGTTGAAGGGGTGAGGGCGGGATAATGGGTGGTGACGGAGTGGTGGGGCGGTATTATGGGTGGTGATGGGGTGGGGGGCGGGATTATGGGGGTTGATCTGGTGGGGGGCAGGATTATAGGTGGTGAAGGGGTGGGGGCGGGATTATGGGTGTTGATGGGGCGGGAGGGCGGGATTATGTGTGGTAAAGGGGTAGGGGCGGGATTATGGGTGGTGATGGAGTGGGGGGCTGGATTATAGGTGGTGATGGGGTGGGGGGGCTGGATTATGGGTTGTGATGGGGTGGGGGGCAGGATTATTGGTGGTAATGGGGTGGTAGGGCGGTATTATGGGTGGTAATGGGGTGGGGGGCGGTATTATGGGTGGTGATGGGGTGGGGGGTGGGATTATGGGGGATGATGGGGTGGGGGGTGGTATTATTGGTGGTGAAGGGGTGGGAGCGGGATTATGGGTGTTGATGGGGCGGGGAGGGCGGGATTATGTGTGGTAAAGGGGTGAGGGGCGGGATTATGGGTGTGATGGGGTGGGGGGTGGGATTATGGGGTGGTGATGGGGTGGGGGCGGGATTAAGGGTGGTGATGGGGTGGGGGGCGGGGAATATGGATGGTGATGGCGTGGGCGGCATCATTATGGGTGGTGTTTTATGGGTGGTGATGGGGTGGGGGGCAGTATTATGGGTGTTGATGGACTGGTAGGGTGGGATTATGGGTAATGATGGGGTGGGGGGTGGGATTATGGGTGGTGATGGGGTGGGAGGGCGGGATTATGGGTGGTGATGGGGTGGGGCGAGGGATTATGAGTGGTGATGGGGTGGGGGGAGGGATTTTGGGTGGTGAAGGGGTGGGGGAGGGATTATGGGTGGTGAAGGGGTGGGGGCGGGATTATGGGTGGTGAAGGAGTGGGGGGGTGGGATTATGGGTGGTGATGGGGTGGGGGGCGGGATTATGGGTGGTGATGGGTTGGGGGGCGGGATTATTGGTGGTGAAGGGGTGGGGGGCGGGATTATGGGTGTTGATGGGATGGTGGTGGGATTATGGGTGGTGATGGGGTGGGGGAGCGGGATTATGGGTGGTGATGGGGTGGGGGGCGGGATTATGGGTGGTGATGGGGTGGGGGGCGGGATTATTCATGGTGAAGGGGTGGGGGGCGGGATTATGGGTAATGAAGGGGTGGGGTGGCGGGATTATTCATGTTGAAGGGGTGGGTGGCGGGATTATGGGTGGTGATGGGGCGGGAGGGCGGGATTATGTGTGGTAAAGGGGTGAGGGGCGGGATTATGGGTGGTGATGGGGTGGGGGGTGGGATTATGGGTGGTGATGGGGTGGGGGCGGGATTAAGGGTGGTGATGGGGTGGGGGGCGGGAATATGGGTGGTGATGGCGTGGGCGGCATCATTATGGGTGGTGTTTTATGGGTGGTGATGGGGTGGGGGCGGTATTATGGGTGGTGATGGACTGGTAGGGTGGGATTATAGGTAATAATGGGGTGGGGGGCGGGATTATGGGTGGTGATGGGGTGGGAGGGCGGGATTATGGGTGGTGATGGGGTGGGGCGAGGGATTATGAGTGGTGATGGGGTGGGGTGAGGGATTATGGGTGGTGAAGGGGTGGGGGTGGGATTATGGGTGGTGAAGGAGTGGGGGGGTGGGATTATGGGTGGTGATGGGGTGGGGGGCGGGATTATGGGTGGTGATGGGTTGGGGGGCGGGATTATTGGTGGTGAAGGGGTGGGGGGCGGGATTATGGGTGTTGATGGGATGGTGGTGGGATTATGGGTGGTGATGGGGTGGGGGAGCGGAATTATGGGTGGTGATGGGGTGGGGGGCGGGATTATGGATGGTGATGGGGTGGGGGGCGGGATTATTCATGGTGAAGGGGTGGGGGGCGGGATTATGGGTAATGAAGGGGTGGGGTGGCGGAATTTTTCATGGTGAAGGGGTGGGGTGGCGGGATTATGGGTGGTGAAGGGGTGGGGTGGCGGGATTATTCATGGTGAAGGGGTGGGGTGGCGGGATTATGGGTGGTTAAGGGGTGGAGGGCGGGATTATGGGTGGTGATGGGGTGGGGTGGTGGGATTATGAGTGGTGATGGGGTGGGGGGGCGGGATTATGGGTGGTGATGGGGTGAGTGGGCGGTCTTTATGGGTGGTGAAGTAGTGGGGGCAGGATTATGGGTGGTGAAGGGGTGGGGGGCGGGATTATGAATGGTGATAGGGTGGGGTTGTGGGATTATGAGTGGTGATGGGGTGGGGGGGCGGGATTATGGGTGGTGATGGGGTGAGTGGGCCGTCTTTATGGGTGGTGAAGTAGTGGGGGCAGGATTATGGGTGGTGAAGGGGTGGGGGGGCGGGATTATGGTTGGTTATGGGGTGGGGGGGCGATATTATGGGTGGTGATGGGGTGGGGGTCGTGATTATGGGTGGTGAAGGGTGGGGGGGCGGGATTATGGGTGGTGATGGGGAGGGGGGTGGTATTATTGGTGGTGAAGGGGTGGGGGGGGATTATGGGTGGTGATGGGGTGGGGGGGCGGGATTATGGGTGGTGATGGGGTGGGGGGCAGGATTATGGGTGGTGAAGGGGTGGGGTGGCGGGATTATGGGTGGTGATGGGGAGGGGGGTGGGATTATTGGTGGTGAAGGGGTGGGGGGCGGGATTATGGGTGGTGATGGGGTGGGGGGCGGGATTATGGGTGGTGATGGGGTGGGGGGGCGGGATTATGGGTGGTGATGGGGTGGGGGGCGGGATTATGGGTGGTGATGGGGTGGGGGGGCGGAATTATTGGTGGTGAAGGGGTGGGGTGGCGGGATTATGGGTGGTGAAGGGGTGGGAAGCGGGATTATGGGTGGTGATCGGGTGGGGGAACGGGATTATGAGTGGTGATGGGGTGGGGGGGGCGGGATTATGGATGGTGATGGGGTGTGGGTGGGATTATGCTGGGATGGTGTGGGGGCGGGATTATGGGTGGTGATGGGGTGGGGGCGGGGATTATTGGTGGTAATGGGGTGGGAGGGCGGGATTATGGGTGGTAAAAGGGTGAGGGGCGGGATTATGGGTGGTGATGGGGTAAGGAGCGGGATTATGGGTGGTAATGGGGTGGGGGGCGGGATTATGGGTGGCGATGGGGTGGGAGGGCGGTATTATGGTGGTGATGGGGTGGGGGGCGGGATTATGCGTGATGATGTTTTATGGGTGGTGATGGGGCGGGGGGTGGGATTATGGGTGGTGATGGGGTTGGAGGGCGGGATTATGGGTAATGATGGGGTGGGGGGGCGGGACTATGGGTGGTGATGGGGTGGGGACGGGATTATGGGTGGTGAAGGGGTGGGGGGCGGGATTATGGGTGGTGATGGGGTGGGGCGAGGGATTATGGGTGGTGATGGGGTGGGTGGCAGGTTTATGGGTGGTGATGGGGTGGGGGGCGGGATTATGGGTGGTGATGGGGTGGGGGGCGGGATTATGGGTGGTGATGGGGTGGGGGCGGGATAATGGGTGGTGATGGGGTGGGGGGCGGGATTGTGGGTGGTGATGGGGTGGGGGGGCAGGATTATGGGTGGTGATGGGGTGGGGGTCGGGGATTATGGGTGGTGATGGGGTGGGGGGCGGGATTATGGGTGCTGAAGGGGCGGGGGGCGGGATTATGAGTGGTGATGGGGTGGGGGGCGGGATTATGGGTGGTGATGGGGTGGGAGGGTGGTGATGGGGTGGGAGGGTGGGATTTTGGTTGGTGATGGGGTGGGAGGGCGGTATTATGGGTGGTGATGGGATGGGGGAGGGCAGGATTATGGGTGCTGATGGGGTGGGGGGAGGGATTATGGGTGGTGATGGGGTGGATGGAGGGATTATGGGTGGTGATGGGGTGGGGGGATGGATTATGGGTGGTGAAGGGGTGGGGACGGGATTATGGGTGGTGAAGGGGTGGGGGCAGGATTATGGGTGGTGAAGGAGTGGTGGGCGGTATTATGGGTGGTGATGGGGTGGGGGGT